>NW_020173124.1:5197019-5202307 GCF_003031525.2 Neophocaena asiaeorientalis asiaeorientalis | reverse complement strand
GGAGTTTATTAATTAATTTATTTATTTTTGCTGTGTTGGGTCTTCATTTCTGTGCGAGGGCTTTCTCTAGTTGTGGCAAGGGGGGTCCACTCTTCATCGCGGTGCACGGGCCTCTCAGTATCGCGGCCTCTCTTGTTGCGGAGCACAGGCTCCAGACGCGCAGGCTCAGTAGTTATGGCTCATGGGCCTAGTTGCTCCGCGGCATGTGGGATCCTCCCAGACCAGGGCTCGAACCCGTGTACCCTGCATTAGCAGGCAGACTCTCAACCACTGCGCCACCAGGGAAGCCCCGACTTTGTCTATTTTAAAATTAATTCTTATTCAACTCAAGGTGAGAAAAGAAAACTTCCCCAGATAAAGTGGAGAATGTCCCGTTTCTCAAATTTTAATCTAGAGCAAAGGTTTACAAAATGAGTTATGAGGGTTATTAAAGTAAACATCTGAGGGTTTTGTGAATATTACAATTGTACATGCAGACTTTTTTTCCAAAAGGGGCCCCAAAGCTCTCCACAATTCTCAAAGGGGAATGCATGAAAAAAAAAAAAAAGTCACTGCTCTCAATCAAGAATCTCCTCTAGAGAAGAGAACTAAACAGAAAATGTGGTTCTAAGTTCTACCCATATTTCTGGGAGAGACTGAAAAGAAGATTTATTCAGAATGTCAACAAATTCTTAAGAATGCTGTGGAGAACAGCTGTTTTCTCCTTAGATGGAGATTGTGAAGGCTAGTTTTATGTGTCAACTTGACTAGGCTATGCTACCCAATGACTTAATCAAACACTAATCTCGGTGTTGCTATGAAAGTATTTTGTAGCTATGGTTACCATCTACCATCAGTTAACTTTAAATAAAGGAGATTATCCTCCATAAAATGGGTGGGCCTCATCCAATCAGTTGAAGGCTGTAATAGCAGAAAAATGAGGTTTGCCAGAGAAGAAAACAATCTGTCTTAAGACTGCACCATCAACTCCTGCCTGAGTTTCAAGCCTCACAGCCTGCCTTATAGGTTTCAGACTTTACAGCCCCTGTAATCATGAATCAATTTCTTAAAATAAATTGTAGATATAGATATAGAAATAGATATCAATATGGATATGGATATAGATATTTATTGATTTCAATCCTTGTTTCTCTGGAGAATTCTGACTAATCTGATATAGGGGCCAACATTAGAAAAGAAAATAGTAATAGAAAGGATCATTATATCAAGTGGGAAATTTCAGAGTTCTAGTAGTGCTAGAGTCTTAAAGAAAATAAAAGAGGGGGGATTGCCTAGTGCAGAACTAAGAGGCCTCTCAAGAATAGGTGTTTAAAAATAGCTCCAAATCCTTGCTGGACTAAAACAAAGGAAACACTAGCTACTGAGAAGACATCAGAGGATCCCAGCTGAGAAAGTGTTCCAAACTGCAAAGTATCAGGCAGCAGGGGTAACAGTGAAACATGGCTTCGAGTTCCAGAGACCAGAGTATTCCTACTTCATCTCTCATAACCATGCTAGATTCACGGCTTTGCCCACCATTGTTCTCCAAGAACCATGGGACATTGCGATGTTCCTTATGGTACAATCAACACCGTACATGTAATAAAGTTCAATATACTAATATATTATTTTATCATAATTCTAAAATATTATATCAGAAACTCTGACAAGTCTGAAAGAGCATTTTCTCTTTTTATTTGTGTGGCAGAAAGTTGCCAATCAAGTTAAGTCTGGACAAGCTAAGGAGAGGAACAGAGAAGCATGTTTTCAACTGTAAAACAAAAGAACTCACTACAGGGGCTTCCCTGGTGGCGCAGTGGTTATAACAAAAAAAAAAAAAAAAAAAAGAACTCACTACATCATGTATACAATTACTGCATGCTCTCGGTACCTGGTTCATAAGTGATGTCCTGGACAAGGAACACAGCTGAAAAAGGCCACAAAGCACATCTTGGAAAGATTCAATATATTTGCACCACATTTGTAGTTCCTTCTCTTCAAAGCTGCTTTATTTTGCAACTCTTTCCCTAATTAACAGTGTCCTGGCAGCCCTACAAGGAAGTCCAGTTGAAAAGATGCCAAAAAACTGCCGTGACCATTTCTTAATGTCAAGCACAAGCCAAAGGTGAGATTCAACGTGTTACCTGAATTAGTTTTGTTTGACGTTTGGGATGTGATTTGATTTTATGCTTTAATTTTTATAAACTTTAATTTTGCTTCTTAAGTCAAAAAAGCAGAGGAAGGGGTACAAAGAGGTCACTATAGGGAAAGTTTTTTTCTAGCTGTCATTGGTGAGTTTTTGTTTATTCACCCTGGGAGGGCTTTAATAACTGCGCTGCTTTGTTGATCACATGACCGTGTTTGCACTGGTCTTGCTTCTGAATACCTAGGCAAGGGTCTTTCATCTGATTCACATGTCGCTCAACCTTGGATCAATGCCAGATTCCCTACCTTCATGAATGATCAACTCATGTAGCCTGTTGCTAATAATGTGTTCACTTTATGGCAGGTGATATTTATTTTGGACAGGGTGAATACGGACCTTGGATGTTTGAACAGGGAAGAGCAGTACATAGTGTGTGTGGGCGCACTTTCCAGGGTAAAGATCAGATACATATCCTCAGGTTGCGCCTTATCTCCCCTTTGCACTCTCATAGGAAGGGAGTTTTCAGTTCACTTTATCATTCACAAGTTACCTCCAACTTAGCCTTGTCATTGCGATTCGTCACACTTATACTCTATCCTTTTATGTGCTGTATCTCACTGAAGTCTCCACACACCAGGCTACTGCCCCAGGGTATATGCCTACAACAAAGATCTCAAACATAGTTTAAAAGGAAACACCATAAAAGAGAAAAATAATGGTCACAGTTGCTGCTAGAGGCTGGTTCCCACAAATCCGGCAGGTTTTCCAACTTCAACCAAAGCTGAATTACAAGGGTAGCTATCAACTCAGCAGCTCTAAGTATGGTTATGTGTTGTCGCACTATGGTGTTATCTTTTTCTTTCCTCTGCTTTTTCTTCTGTAGCAGGGCCCCCCAACTTAACCTTCTCAACTAAGAGATAGGGAGAACATAGTTTCTTTGTCTTCCCTTAGCTGACTGGAGAAATCTATGAGAAGCAGACGGAGCAGGCTGCTGGGCTTCCACAAGCAGCAATGATTCTGCCCTTGGCCATGTCGTGGGGCCATATTACCTGTCTAGCAGATTCCCATAACTCAGATGTCAATAACTCCATTCTCATTAAGTCTGGCCATACCCAAGCTGCAGGATTCTTGAGTGTGTGCTAGGCCACTGCCCAAGACTCACCTTGGGAACATGTTAGAAATTCACCTCCCCAGAAGCCCAAACCTGGAGACTCAGCCAGTAAGGTTGGTCTGGGTTGTGAGAGTCTGTAGTTAACAAGCTTCACAGATGACACTGATTCCCTGCCTGGCTTGGTGATATCTGGTTCACGTTATGGCATTTTTCTCAGGGTGTGTATCTCTGGAAATACACAGGTATGGTAATACCAAATAACAGACTCAGATGGGCAGCAGAAGGGGAAGGAAGGAGAATGTCATGTATAGAGCACTAAAAATGTGCTAAGCGATGTGCTAGGTGGTTCATCTTTGAAATCACATTTCATTCTCATAAAATGCTTAGACTTAATTACTCTGTTTTAATGACGGGAAATTCTTTTCTGCTGTTGTTTCTTTTACATAAATTAAGGGTGAGATGAGTCTGTAAGGGCTTTCCCCTAATTTTTCTTGTTGCGGCCGCTTAGCTATAAAATTTAGACGATAGGTTGCCACGGCATCTACAGTCCTCGTGTGTGTGATGTGTGTTATCTTTTGGAGAAGAAGGACATGTATATTATTACATTCCTATCAATGACAAAACAAATTATGCACATTCAAGAGCTTAAAACAACACAGATTTATTTTCTCACAGTTCTGTAGGTCAGAAGTCTGGGTAGGCATGACTGATTCCTCTGCTTTGGGACTGCTGAGGCCGAAGAAGAGGTGTCGGCCGACATGGGCTCTTGTCTGGAGGCCCTTGAAATAGGGATGGGGAGACGTGCTTATAAGCAGAGCCCAGATCCTGGTGGTTGGCAGCTGAGGTCCTCATTTTCTTGCTGACTGTCAGCCAGGATCCTCTCTTGACTCTTAAAACCATCAGCATTTCTTGTCATGTTGTCCTCTCCACCAAAGTCATATTCATGCTTTGAATCCTCCCCTTTTGTGTTTCTGCTCTCCTCTCCCCTCAAGTATGCAGTCTTCAGGGATAACCTTCCTTGCCTATATTGGGCTACTTAACTCACCCTAAAGTGCTTTCACTCAGTGTGATGAAAATTTGTGTGTCTGCTTCATGGCTGGCGTAGGTCTCTTCTGCCTGTGGCTGGGTGAACTTCACATTCACATGAATCACAACCTTTTTCATGTTTGAGTGGCTGGTGGCATCATATCCTGAATTAGCTGTTTAGAACCACATCTCCATATACGATCAAATGTGCAATGGCCTGGGGGCAGTGGTTTGGATTTTATATCCAACTTAGAATTCATTTGTCAGAATAAATTGGGCTTGAAACTTGATGGTGAGACTTCAAGCAACTATTCAACCAATGGTCTCTCATTTTATTGATTTAGATAGTAAGCTCCTAAGTTCAAGACCCATGAGGGGTTACGTTGCTTTGTTCTGCAACCATCAGAGATGAGGGCAAAGGTGAATACTTAATAAAGGGATGTAATGATGATTATAAATACAGGGATACCTGTGAGCAGAAAGGTTACACAAAAATTTCTCTTATCCATGGTCTTTGCACATATGCCGAAAGATAATGATCATCTTGGGTCATCTACTCACGTGAGCATATATAGAATGCATATATTTTCCCTTATATTTTATTTTCAAAATAAATGAGAAGTAAAGTCCTCATAAACTGGAGTGGTAGTGGTGGGGAGATGTTTTTAATATATTGTTTTACTTTGAACATTTTATTTTTTTCAACCAGCCATACAAATCTACTGCATTTTCATTTTTTTAGCAAAAAAGAAATGGATAATGGCAAAACTAAGGAAAGCAATTAGCTTTGTATAAAACACAGTGCACTGTAGTAGTGTATGCAAACTCTAAATAAGCCTTTTTAGTTCAGAGCAACCAAAACGCTTCTACCCACCTGAAAATGACTTTCTTCTCATTACTTGGAGCGCACAGTCAGCAACACCTAGAAGGACAAGAAAAAACAACCCATAAATGGTTTCGTAGATGTCCTGCAGAGAAGTTGAATTGTATGTTTTTTTTTTTTTTTTTTTTTTTTTTTCGGGAGGC
>NW_020173124.1:5077212-5196968 GCF_003031525.2 Neophocaena asiaeorientalis asiaeorientalis | reverse complement strand
TTTTTTTTCCGGTACGCGGGCCTCTCACTGTCTTGGCCTCTCCCGTTGTGGAGCACAGGCTCCGGACGCGCAGGCCCAGCGGCCATGGCTCACGGGCCCAGCCGCTCCGCGGCATGTGGGATCTTCCCGGATCGGGGCACGAACCCGTGTCCCCTGCATTGGCAGGCGGACTCTCAACAACTGCGCCACCAGGGAAGCCGAATTGTATGTTTTTAATTACACACATTGTCTCCAAGAAAAAAGTGCCCAATAACAATGCTTTCTCAGAGGTAGTAATACTCCAAAATGATCATTTAACTGTGTATTATATAGGAGGCCTTTGAAGCAGTGGAACATGTTCTAATTACCTGGCAAATACTTTTAGAATACATGCACACTTTGCTCCTGAACTTTGTTCTTCAGGATGGTGTACTTATATCTTCACCACATATATATGAGGTCTAACAAATTGGAAATATTCCAGCGTAATGTGTTATACTTAAATAAACACATTGATTGAGCAAGGCCTACTTGTGATTTAAGTGCCACCTGTAGACCCCGTGTAAGACTGTAAGTAGTTCTCAAACCTGCTCCACCCACCTGCCTTCCAGACCATAATCCCTTAAAGTTCATTCCTCCAGAGTAATTTTTTTTTCTATACCCTAAATCCAGCAGCAGTTTAGAACAATCCTTTGAACTCTTACGCATCATTCTCATTCCAATGGAATACATCTGTGTATTATTTCCAAACTGAAAGTTGACTAATATGCCCTGATGTGGGTCATATTTTAGAGGGCAGGGGTAGTTGGGAAAGGTAAGTGCATGAGACACAGGAGACCTGGATGGTATACCACTGGTTTAGTCTGGCAAACCAAAAGGTGTACAAAGGCACTTGGTACCCATGGGAAAGGGAAGGAACTAGAAAAGGAAAGAGACTATCAAAGAGGGAGAAGGAAAGTCTTTCAACTACTTCCAAATTTTACCTGTCACAGCCCCTCCCAGATCGCTGAGAATCACTGCCTCACTTCCTGATAAGCTAGAGATATGATTTTTTTTAAATATTATATTTCCTATTACTTTCTTAAGCACATTGCCACTCATTCTGCATACTCACCCACAAAGGAGCAAAGCTAGTCCTTCCTGAATGCATAGTAATAGGATACTCTTGATGGAGTATCTTATTTTGTAACAGAAACTGTATTAATCCATTGGCATATTTGTCAGGATTAAAATTTACATGTCTCCATCCAAATGTGGAAAATCTCTAAACTTCATTATTTCCCTATCACGGAACTAAATTTCATAAAAGTCTCCTATTTCACTGATGAAAACAAAATCTTTACATTTACTCATTCAAAGAATGCTATTTTCTTTGAATTTTTAATAGGGTGCCATCACGGGAGACTCAGTCTCTTCAAGCTCAGGGCTGCTTACTCTCATTCTCATTTTCAAGATGGTGCACAGCTGTTGGACAAAATATGACAGTGGTCTGTATGTATATGGTTGGTCAGGCAAGATCATGAAACAAAACACTTTGAAATGGGCAAAAATTATTATTGGGTATCTGTCCCGCCTAGCACACACTTCTGAGTTATATGATTCTATGACACTCTCCCACTCTGCCTTTGAGTTATTTTACAACTCTGTATACTGTAGTAAAGTGATAGCAGTGGGAATGGTTCCTGTCCATAGTACTGCCAATTAATTTTGTCTGGTGGAATGCAATTGGTTACTGCCCTGATATTGCAGAGTTTGGCACTTATTGTAAATTGATTTCAGCATTCCTGATTACTTAAATAAATATGTGCTCTTTGAATTCTTCTTTCAAACATTTGTAAAATGTTCCTCACTCCTTCATTCATTAGTTAAATAAAATGTTTGACACGCTTTTATGTGCCTTTGAGAGCCGTGATTTCCCCCCCAACAAGTCATTCTCTGATGACCTTCACTGACTTCTAGTTCAGATGGAACTGCTCTTCCCTGGCCTCTGGTGTTGACCCTGTCCTTGATGCATTTACTGCTCAAATGCTCAGTGGTGTTGTAACTAGAGGTCTGTTTTCTTAACATGACTGGAGGGCAGGGATCCCCACTTTGCTGACTCTCACCTCCACTCTCACTGGTAATGAACCCTCCAGCTAGTCCCTGGCTTTGGTCTGTTAATTCAGCCCTTGCCATGAAGATCTCATGGAATACTGGGAAATCTGAAAATTACCTTTCACTCCCCTACTGGAGGCACACATGATTTGTTCAATGTCTACATCCTACAGGGAAGGAGAATCAGGGTACAACTTCTGCTATTTTTTTCTGCCTCAACTTATTTTACTGCCATTCTCACTCCATTCACCTATGGAGTTACACTCTAAGATGATTTCATATTTGGGTTCCAAGTGGACTTGCAGAGAGGAGACTCTACTTTCTTCTGTAATTGTCCATTTTCCTTTTTTGTGTGTAATTTTTCCTCTTGGGGTCAATCTCTCCAAAGGACTCTAGCAGCATCTTCACTCAACTCTTACTTTTCCGAATCTTTCCTCACACAGAGCACAGTCCCCCAACTCCCGCCCTGAGCTCTGAAGGCTCTCTAGCCTCCTTCCTAATATGTAGGAACTTTCCTTTCCGAGTTTCTCAATTTTTGTGTTTAGGGTCCCATGCTTCTGATATGTAAAAAGTGCTTTTGGAATTTAGATGATATCCCCTCTCCTGACAAATACTTTAGATTCATCATTTCACTACAGGCTGAAAAACAGCCAGCTCTGAAAGTTAAAGTTGAAAGAAATGCCTTTATCTAAGGTTGTACTGATCTTTTCCAAGCCTGGATGAAAGAAGTACTACACTGAAATAATCCAGCTTATTTTTAATGAACAATGTTTCAAGGAGTATCTTAAATATATAGTGCCTCTTTTAAGCCTAATAACGTACCTATGGTAAAAGTATTACTTATTCCCATTTTTACATGTTAGAAAATAAACATATAGATGTTATGTAGCTTGTCTGAACTAATGAGGTTACAGAAGTACTCAATGACAGTGCTGAAATTTGAATGCAGAGCTACTTAATTTTTCCACTATAGCTGCATTTCCTAGTTTAATAGAAAATATAATAAAATGATAATATCCATTTATGTTTCTCTATAAAACTCTACTGTGCTGTAGTAGTTAGAATAATGATCCCCTGCCTCATAACCTAATCCCTAGAAGCTGTGACTATTTTACATGTTACATGGCAAAGTTGGGGGAGGTGCTTATATTTTATATTGAATTGAGATTGGTAATCATCTAACCTTAAAATAAGAACATTATCCTGGATTATCCTATCAGGTTCAGTGTAATCACATGGGTCACTTAATATGTAAGAGCGATGCAGAAGTATCAGAACCAGAGAGATTGCATCATGAGGCTTGACCAGCCATTACTGGCTTTGAAGATGAAAGATGGCTATAAGCCAAGGGGTATGGGTTGCCTCTAGAAGAGGGAAAAGAAAAGAAAGAGATTCTCCTCGGAGTCTCCTGAAAAGAATACAGCTCTGCTGGCACTTGAGTCCAGTGAGATCCATTTCTGATTTCTGACCTTAAGAACTGTAAGATAATAAATTTGTGTTGCTTTAAGCCACCAATTTGTAGCAATGTGCTACAGGAGCAGTAGGAAATAACATATGTGCAAAAACAGTATCTCTTTAGCCTTTTATGAATTTATATTTTCTAGATAATTGACTTCTAATTTATTTGGCAAATTCTTCTCACAAAAACCTGTCTGTTCCTCTCCCCTGATCCTGACACACAGTTAAATGCATTTCTTAGTCTCTGTGGATATGTATGATCAAGGTACTGAGTGTCAGCTAAGGGGATACCTTTAGAAGTCATGCATGTCACTTCCTGGCCAAGGATTTTAAAAAGCAAGTTTCCTTCTCCTTCCTTTCTCCACTTCCACAGACTGGATGCCACTTTGCTTCAAGCAGCCTGGGTCACTGGATCATCTTGTGGTAAAAAGCCACATGCAAACTATGAATACTGGATTGTTGCATGCACAAGAAATAATCCATTGTGCGAAACCACTGAAATGTGTGGGTATATTTGTTGCAGTAATTACTGCTATCCTAAGTAATTCTTTATAGATATTAAAGTTATTTTTACCTGGGATCAAGGGAACTAATTAGAAACCATAAGCAGTGCAATCTCGACTACCACTTTCTTTAGGATGTCATCAATTCTCGCCACAGGAATTTACATCATCTAACTCAGGTCCCTGATTCCAGTGCCATCCTATTTCAACCCATTCTCTAAACTCTAAAGATGTCTTCCAGATACCAACTTAACTGGGTGTAATCTCTACTACTCTCCATAGACACACTTATGCTTTAGCCACGTTGCATTCTCACCGTTTTCTGGCCATGCTTTTGAAACCTTCTTAGTTTTACATATGCATTAGGATCCTTGAGAGAACAGGATTTGAAAAGAAAACCATCAGACTCTAATGTTTACAGGTGTGGCTGTGGACAAGTTACATGGACTCCTGAAGCCTCAGGAAAATAGGAAGAGAGGAAAATTCACTTAACTTTATAAAAAGCATCTTTGAAATATTTAGAGCTAATATTGTACTTAATGGTGAGAGACTGAATACATTCCCACTGGGTTAGGAATGAGGCAAGGATGTCTGCTCTTACCATTCTTTTCAATATAGTACAGCAATTCTACCCAGTATTATCAGGTAAGAAAAAGAAATAAAAGGCATACAAGATGAGAGAGAAAGAAATACAATATCCCTGTTCGCAGGTTACATGGATGCAAATTCCAGGGAATCTAACACCCCCCACCCCCAAATTCTAGACTAAGAAGTGAGTTAGCAAGGCTCCAGGATACAAGATAAGCATACAAAAATCAATAGTATTTTTATAAACTAGCAAGAAGATGTAAACACTGAAATTAAAAATATAATACCACTTACGATAGCTCATAAGAATGAGAAATATTTAGAAGTATAAATCCAATAAAATACATTCAAGACTTTTATGCTAAAATCTACAAAATTCTGATAAAAGGTATCAAAGAAGTTCTAAATAAAGGAGAGACACATTGTGTTCACAGCTTGGAAGATGTGACATACTAAAGTTATTAATTCTCCCCAAATAGAATTAATATAATTTCTATCAAAATCTCAGCAGAGATTTTTATAAATATAGACAAAATTATTCTAAAATTCACACGGAAAGGGAAAGGAACTAGAATAGCTTAACACAACTTTGAAAAACAAAATAAAAGTGGGAAAAATCAGTATACTCAATTTCAAGATTTATTCATTTCTACATCAAAAAAGACTGTGTGGTATTGGTGAAGACATAAATGCATAGATTAATGGAAGAAAATAGCAAACTCATATAGGGCCACATAAATATTTCCAACTGAGTTTTTTACAAAGGTGCAAGATGTTACCATTGGGGCAACCTGGATAAAGGGTATAGGGATCTTTTTGTATTATTTCTTACAATGGCATGTAAATCTATAATTAAAAATTTAATAAGACAAAATTATGATCAATGGAAGAGCAACATTAGCATTATCTAGCAGCATGCTTGAAATGCAGAATCTGAAGCCATATCCCAGACCTACTGAATCAGATATTGCATTTTTACAAAATCCTCTGGCAACTGATGTGCACATAAAGTTTTGAGAAGCACTGCTCTAGGCAATATCAAAAACTGGCATTTAAGTCATCCTAATATATTGCTGGTTTTGTGTCTCTGTTCTCTTTTCATTTTGTAAATTAAGTTTTCTTGTGCATGGCAGGTACACATTCCATAAAACAAAACAAACCAGACCCTCAAATTTGAGCATTTTATATTTTGAGTTTACTCCCCAAGCCCTTTGATTTCTTGATACATTTCTTTTTTTCCCTAACTTTACCACAAGAAATTCTAGTTATCCTTCTAATAATACTATTAGAATTGCTAAAGGATGCTTTTTAATCTTTTATTGAAAATTACTAACTCAACAGAACACAGCTTAGTATTTTTTGCAAAATTCATGCACCTAATCTGTTAGGATCCAGAGTTGTTTTTTCACTCTAGTACATTCCATAAAAACAACTGTGCTAATATTTTTATTTTAATAATTTTTCTGAAATACATTAAACTATGACAAAACACATGCCTTTTCTTATTCCTTAGACACTAAAGCTATTTCAAAGACTTACATCTAAGTATTAGCAATATTCTACAGTATTACCCGTCATGATTTCCAATTTCATTATTTTTTCTCTAGAGCTATGAGGCATGTGCCTCATTTAGTCTAAATTCCCATTGAGTGTGAAAGTTTTAACTAGGTTCCTTTGTGTTTCCACCTTGATCTTCCAAACACAAGGCTTTCCTTCTTCAGAATGCTCTATTCTTCAGCCTTGCAAAGTGAAATCCATGTTTCCCCAGGTCATGAGTGTCTGGAGAGTTTTAAGATCAAAATAACAACAGCATTATAAAAAGTACTTCCAAATACGTATCCCCACCTATCTTTGGGAGCTTTAGTCCATATAGAAATTCCTGCAAAGTCCAGGAAGTCCTGGGAGTCCAGGAAGATCAACTCTATTTTGTGCTCAGAGCTATATCCCTGTGGTTAGCATATTGCTTGGTACAAAGTAGGTACTAAATAAATATATTTTATCTGTCTGACTTGCTGACCATCAAATACACACACACACACACACACACACACACACACACACGTGTATATGTGTGTGTGTGTGTGTGTATCTTTTCACCTAATTGCCTCTATATCTAATTATATGACATGAATATCAGAAAGATGACTCGGGCCAATAACAATCTCTCTTAAGAGCATAACATAAAAAATACAGAATCTATAACATTCATTAGTGAGAAAGAAATTGAAAGATCATGCTATAGAGGGGTAAGAAAGAGTCCAGTGAAGCACATTTAAGCATGATTATAGTTACAAAGTAATGAGAAAACTTATTTTTAATTGATATTTATTGAGCACACACAACATACTCTGCCTCATTTGGGCCTCATAAAAAACCTATGAGGTCAGTGAAGTTATTATTCCATCTCCATAGAGATGAAGAAGTAGAAGCTCACAGAGGTGAAGTGATTAGACCAAAGTCAAAAACATGTACAGGAGAGACCCAGGATTCAAACCCCAATTTGTCTGATGAGAAGACTGACCTCCCAACAAACTCTAAGTTTCTGTAACTATTTGGTGATGGGATAGAAATAAGAAGGCCTCCAGAACTGGGACACTAATTCAAACTGGGAAGCTCTTGAGTGAAGATGCCTGAGTTGAAGTCTTTAGAGTTTCCAAGGATCTCCTCCAACACTGGTCTCTGCAAAATCCTGCTAAAGCTTTTGCTTTTGGATATTCATGATTTCTCACTCTTTTTCTCACAGCACACAATTCAAATTGTTGAAGGCTTTAGTGGATCTCAGACCCTTTACAGCATTGTTACTCCAAAATAGATCTAAGATTATCTTACTGTGCTAAGGAAGTAGCCTTCCCAGCTACTGCATGCATGTATCACTTCCTCTCCCTCCTGATATGGATATATCAGTGATATCAGAACCACTGAAAGGTTCCCCATCCCCAAATGCCTACTATACTCTTAATCTTACCCCAAATCATCAATACTGCGATCAAATCTCCAAGACTCATCACAATGAAATACCATCTCCAATTTTTCTGCATTCCAATTGTCAGCTGATCCACTGCTCAGTCACTGTGACATTTTCATGCTCAATAGAAACCCTGAATAAAGAAAAGTACCCCACACTCTTCTACTTACCCCTCCTCCCCCTGCTTTGATCACACTAGGACAGAGGTTGCAAAGTACTATTGCCTTGGGCTTCCAAAATCTTTCAGCGATTCCAGTGAAAGAGTCCTTTCAGCTTCTAGTCAATCTTTGCAATCTTCCCCCACTTCCCTCGGAGGCAGGCATGAGGCCAACAGAACCAGAGGACAATCTGAGTGACCAATACCCAAAACCGTACTGGATTCAAAATTTCCCCTTTCGCCTAACACTGACTCATTGTCCTTGGAATACACTTGGGTGCCTCTTGGGAGTTAGTTTTTCTCTATATTAAATATGCCAGTTGAAAGATCAAGGAAGGACACTTAAGATTGAATTCTATGCTGTACTGTAGTTAATAAAAAGAATGTGGCTTAAGTGTGAGGTTAGGAGAATCTGTCTCTATCATGACAGATAGTTTCGGTGAAAGTTGGGGTCTCACAGGTGAAGAAAGTTCAGACCAGAATTAGAAGTTCTCAAACATAGTTTTAGTAGTGGAACCCATTTTTTATTAGCAAATTACCACGAAGAACTTCAGAATATAAAACATTCAGAAGCAGAGTATGGCAATATCTTTTGTAGTTCAGCAATCTCTTCTTGCTCTCTAACCAACTAACATATTCCAATAGGGAGTACTCCAGTATAAAGTATTAGAATAAAGAAGAGAAAATAACATTTAATGGGGTATTATGATGCATCAAGAGTCACATACATTACCATATATAATTTTTATAGAGCCCCTCTTACATAGGAGAAAAGTGAGACAGAGGTAAAATAAAACTGAACACATTGCCTTGGTCTTGTCTTAAGCATTATATTCAATCTCCAGAGTTAACTACTCATAGGCCATGATAACTTTTTTCAATAATTATTTAGTATAAAACTAATTTCATTTTAGAAGACAATACTTATATATTTATATGGTATATGAGTCAAAATTTATCTCTAATAAAGCTAACAATAAAGGGGGCATGTCAAAATAACGTTCCTAGTTCACATTTCTAGTCCCCGATTTCTCAAATTCTTTACGTTTCACTAAATGTTTCAGTGGAACATGTGAGCTAAAATAAGTAGGCTAGAATGTAAGCATTTGGAATTGACTTGTTTCATGGTGTAATTCTATGCACATTTTACTATTAACCTCTAACTCTTCAATGTGAAACAGAAAGTTTCATGCTGTTGCGTCACAAAATGATCAACTCAGGTCACGCTTTCTCTTGGTCCTAAATTCTTTCGGTTTAAGTGACAGAAACTCAACTCACGCCAGACCAGTTTAAGCCAAACAGAAATTCTTTTTATTTTTTTTTTTTCTGGCCACACCATACGGCATGCAGAATCTTCATTCCAGACTAGGGATGGAATCCGCACACCCTGAAGTGGAAGCGCGGAGTCAGTCTTAACCGCTGGACCGCCAGGGAAGTCCCGAGAATTTTTTTTTTTTTTTTTTTTTTTATATTGGAGGAGCTCACTGAATCAAAGGAAAAGCTAGGGGAACCAGAGGAAAACCTAAGAACCTCAGACACAGGAACCAGAGACTCAATGCTGCTAAAACTACTTCTCTCTCAATATTTTTCTCTTCCTCAATCTTTCTCATTTTTCAATCTTGTTATTTTATTGCTTTGTCTGTTTTCACCAACTTGTGTAGAAAATAAGTACTTATGGTCCTACATATATCCTTGTACTTTGGTGATGAAAGATACAAGAGTCTTTTCCCCCCAGTTTTACTAAAATTAAACATTCTAGTAAGGGAATTGATTTATCTGGCTTGGGTAATGCAAACACCTTTGGAAGTTGCAGAGAAGTAGGGTAATATGATCACCCTCACATCTCACACCAACCCACCCTTAGGTCATAGTGTATCATTTTATAGATGGAGGAGATTAGAGGTTGACATTTTATAAATATCATAGTCTCATAATACAGAATCCATAAATAACTTTGTTATTGTTTTTTTCCTATCTTTGCTTCAACATTACTTCACTATTTTATATTCTTTTCAGTTAAATTCCAAATACGACAAGACTGTGGAACCAAATCTGCCTACCACTTAAGGCCTAAATATACAGTTTCTTTTGGGCACCATTTTAGCTACAGTTACCAGTTCTTTTCAGGAATCATCTCATTTTCTCCATGTGCTTTGTTTATTACAACGTATATAGTCTTAGTATGAAAGTTTTTAACAAATACTTTCACGTGAGGACTTACATCACAGAGAAACCTTGGTGGGCAATGTTCCTAAATTATTATTTAGCATTTTCAACCTTATGGTTTTTGTTGAATCTTTATCCATATGCCTAATTGTCATGACAAGTTATCGTTTTACTGGTTCACAGTATTTTTTCTCTTGAGATAACCTTCATCTAGCCTAGATTCCCTTTTTATGGATATTTCCTGAAAAAAAAACAAAACAAAACAGAAAAATGCCCTCAAGCAGCTGTAACAGGTGTACTTTTTCATACTTTTTTTTTTTTTAACTGTCTCTGTTTCTTCACTTTTGTTCTTTAATAGGTACTAGGATGGTACAGGATTGAGATTTCTGCCATATTGCCAAATGGATTGCTCTAGGTCCTTGATAGTCATTTCACTTCCTAGTCTTAATACCTAAATCTCTAAAATGGAGCCATTAATATCACTGAATTTTAGTGTTAAAATGTGTTACATTATTTAAAATTTGTTGTTTGATTTATCTCTACTAAAAGCTGAAAAAAATGGGGTAAGAGGACTATTACACTTTAAAAGAACTCCCCCCTAAATAATACTGCAAAGATGTGTTCCTTATGTCTTGAATCTCAAGTATGTGGAGAAAGAGATCAAATAGAGAAAAGACGGAAGAATTTTACTTTCGAACATTTGCACGTGGAAGATTATAGGCATAACTGGAAACTGCACAAAAGCCCTGCAATTATAGATTGATCTACCTGTATATTTTCAGAACCAAGTAATGTCTACCACTCCAAAGGGGGGATTTAAAAAAAATTTTAAAAGGCATAATAGTAGTTTTTTAGCTATATACAAATGATAAAAGCAAAGACATCAAAGTGGGTAGCCTTTCAACTCATACTCAATTAGAATAAAAGTTTGGTTGCTGTTTTAAACATTTATGACTAACTAACTGTGACAGGCTCTCAGCTTTGCAAACGGGATGATTTTCAGTTGACTTTTGATCTGACTGACAGTTCCTTATACATTTCAGTGTTAGTTTATAACACGTGAGCCCACATCTGAATACACATGTGACTAATTAGGGACTGTTTACGGACCATCCACATAAATTTAACACACTAGAGCGAAAGCATTTTAAACCAGAAGTCATGATTTTAATGAAATAGAGTTAATTAACAAAGGTGCTTGACCTAATTTTTAAATTTTAAAAAAATGAACACAATCTAAAGTGTGTTTTGCATGTATATTTGATGAGGCATATTAGATCATTTTAAATGTTATTATGAAACAAAAATTATTAAGGATTTTTTAAAAAGTTTGGTTGCAATATGATAAACTAACACTGTAGACAGGACCTTGGATCTTAATTTCTAAGAATCTTGTGTCTTGTCCCAAGAGGTATAATGTGCTGTGCACTAGAGGTTGCACTGCACCCTGATTCTTGGGTCTGAATTCCAGCTCTACCACTTATTACCTAGGAAATCTAGGTGGTTATTTAACCTCATTGTGCTTTAATTTCCATATCTGAAAAATGGGGATAATAGCACCTACCTCACAGGTGGACTATTTGGCCTCACCAGAAGCTGCCATTGTCCCACCCCAGGTACCTACTATGAACCTCTGTTCTTTGTCACAAGATCTTTGATGATGTGAGGGCTTCACTAACCCAAACACAAATGTAGTTCATAAATAAAGAAGAATTAACACGTCTAGAAATGACCCTCAACCAATGCAAAGAGGAACAGATCCTGGGAAATAGATCAGTGTTCAGACTCCTGTCTTTCAGAGATATCCCCCTGCTTCCCACTAGCCTGAAGATATGAGACCACGAAGGAACGAAGGTCTACAATAAGGATCTTGATAATGGACCCTTACTCTGTGTTTTCCTGCTCCTTCACTTCCACTTCTTGGAATCACATCTTAAATAAACAAACTACCTCGACACAGTGTTTGTCCTTGTAAGATCTGCTTTTGCAGAGAACCCAAAATGAATCATTCCCCCAAATTTCCCTGGCATGAGATGTTGAGTTAGGAGTCTTTTTCTTCAGGACGAGGGCTTGCAGTGGGAGTTTATGTGAGAGAATTTCAAACCAGTTAAGTTTGAATAGACATCCCATTTCATAAATGTACTCAGCTCCTTCCATGCCTAGAAACTTTCAACAACAGGCAGTATTTCACTACAGGCTCTGGTCTTCCAGCAAGTTTCACGGCTTGCTCTCTTCACTCTAAAACTCTTCTTTTACTCTCTACCTTCAATCCCCTGATTCATTGTAACTTCACAAACTGAGCAGTTTACCTATTACTTCTTTCCCTGGTTCATATAGTGTTTGTCTATGAAATGTTTCCTAACCAAAATGTTTCCTAATCAAAGTAATCTCTATTATGACAACAGAGAAAAATATCTGGGGCAAGAAGATGAAATAACAACGCTTCCCTCTACTATACAAGACTTCCTTACTTAATAGGGAAATTCTATTAGAATATCTAGTGAAAGGGACTAAATTTTCTTTTCAAGAGACAATGCCAAGAGACACTAAGCAACTACAGTTCATCTTATTGGAACAGCTATTTCTCAATTATTCCCTCAATGTTTAAATGACTTCCATTGCCCCAGAGGAGTAGGTAATAGGATCTTTTGTGTCTGGCATTTCTTGCCTCTACCAATCCTCTGTGTTATTCGAAAACAAATTTGTTATATTTGCATAGTGGTCCCTGAGCCTCTTGAGAGGCAATGAGAAAGACCTTAAGACATTCCTTTTTGAGAACCAATGATTGTTGAACTTCTCTGATTGACTCAAATATTACTTACTAGATTATGCTCTCCCAGAAAAATTACTACAATAAGTCCTTAGAGAAGAAATAATCATGAGGAAGCTTATATCTAGCTTCTCTGGGCTCAAAAACCAGAATATGATGTTCCACATTGGGGATGATGCAGAAGGCCTTGAGACCTTAAGGTTTATGCTTATGGAAGAGTAACTAAACTTCTGAGCATAAACGAATATTAATTTTAATTTTACCTCTAGTAGCATTCATTGGAGTGTCATTTGAGGAGGGAATTGGGTTAGTGTGATAGTATCACTACCATTGTGGTTTCAAATCTAACAGGGATTTTGAAGCAACAATAGAAAGAACGATCTTAGTTTTCCTTTCATCTCCTCTCTCTCTCCCTCTTGGTATTTGGAAGGACAAATAACAAGAAAAGCAATAACTGTAGTGCTTACTAAACATACATTAACTTAAGTTACTAATCTAAAAACAAAACAAAATGTGACCTTGTATCCCAAGCAGTAGAGAATTCTCTGCCAAGGGTAATATCTGTATTTTGATATTTTCATTCTATTGTCCAAAATGTTGAGTTGATATTCAATACATGCTAAAAATGAATATATAAATAGAGCATAGAGATAGGTCAATTATTCTATCTTCTGCTAGGCTTATTCAAAAAAGCAGTGAGAAGCAGATGAATTAGCAAAGGAGAACGTAATTCTTTTACATCTTTATTGGAGTATAATTGCTTTACAATGTTGTGTTAGTTTCTGCTGTATAACAAAGTGAGTCAGCTATATGTATACATATATCCCCATATCCCCTCCCTCTTGTATCTCCCTCCTACCCTCCCTATCCCATCCCCTAGGTGGTCACAAAGCACTGAGCTGAGTTCCCTCTGCTCTGAGGCTGCTTCCCACTAGCTATCTATTTTATACTTGATAGTGTATATATGTCAATGCTACTCTCTCACTTCATCCCAGCTTACCTTTCCCCCTCCCCATGTCCTCAAGTCCATTCTCTACGTCTGAGTCTTTATTCCTGTCCTGCCCCTAGGTTCATCAGAACCATTTTTTTCCCCTAGATTCCATATATATGTGTTAGCATATGGTATTTGCTTTTCTCTTTCTGACTTACTTCATTCTATATGACAGACTCTAGCTCCATCCACCTCACTACAAATAGTTCAATTTTGTTTCTTTTTATGGATGAGTGATATTCCATTGTATATATGTGGCACACCTTCTTTATCCATTTATCTGTCCATGGACACTTAGGTTACTTCCATGTCCTGGCTATTGTAAATAGTGCTGCAATGAACATTGTGGTACATGCCTCTTTTTGAATTAAAACCATACACCCTGGTTTTCTCAGGGTATATACCCAGTAGTGGGATTGCTGGGTCGTATGGTAGTTCTATTTTTAGTTTTTCAAGGAACCTCCATACTGTTCTCCATAGTGGCTGTATTAATTTACATTCCCACCAACAGTGCAAGAGGGTTCCCTTTTCTCTACACCCTCTCCAGCATTTATTGTTTGCAGATTTTTGATGATGGCCATTCTGACGGGTGTGAGGTGATACCTCATTTTAGTTTTGATTTGCATTTCTCTAATGATTAGTGATGTTGAGCATCCTTTCTTGTGTTGGAAATCTGTATATCTTCTTTGGCAAAATGTCTATTTAGATATTCTGCCCATTTTTGGATTGGGTTGTTTGTTTGTTTTTTTGATATTGAGCTGCATGAGCTGCTTGTATATTTTGGAGATAAATCCTTTGACAGCTGCTTCACTGGCAAGTATTTTCTCCCATTCTGAGGGTTGTCCTTTCATCTTTTTATGGTTTCCTTTGCTGTGCAAAAGCTTTTAAGTTTCATTAGGTCCCATTTGTTTATTTTTGTTTTTATTTCCACTTCTCTAGGAGGTGGGTCAAAAAGGATCTTGCTGTGATTTATGTCATAGAGTGTTTTGCTTATGTTTTCCTCTAAGACTATACTGAAGGATTCTTGCATTCCTGGGATAAACCCCACCTGATCATGGTGTATGATCCTTTTAATGTGCTGTTGGCTTCTGTTTGCTAGTATTTTGTTGACGGTTTTTGCATCTATGTTCATCAGAGATATTGGCCTGTAGTTTTCTTTATTTGTGACATCTTTGTCTGGTTTTGGTATCAGGGTGATGGTGGCCTTGCAGAATAAGTTTGGGAGTGTTCGTCCCTCTGCTGTGTCTTGGAAACGTTTGAGAAGGATAGGTGTTAGCTCTCCTCTAAATGTTTGATAGAATTTACCTGTGAATCCTTCTGGTCCTAGGCTTTTGTTTGTTGGAAGATTTTTAATCACAGTTTCAGTTTCAGTGCTTGTGATTGGTCTGTTTATATTTTCTATTTCTTCCTAGTTCAGTCTTGGAAGGTTGTGTTTTTCTAAGAATTTGTCCATTTCTTCCAGGTTGTCCATTTTATTGGCATATAGTTGCTTGTAGTAATTTCTCATGATCCTTTGTATTTCTGCAGTGTCAGTTGTTACTTCTTTTTTATTTCTAATTCTGTTGAGTTGATTCTTATCCCTTTTTTTCTTGATGAGTCTGGCTAATGGTTTATCAATTTTGCTTATCTTCTCAACGAACCAGCTTTTAATTTTACTGATCTTTGCTATCGTTTCCTTCATTTCTTTTTCATTTTTTTCTGGTCTGATCTTTATTTCTTTCCTTCTGCTAACTTTGGGGTTTTTTTAATTCTTCTTTCTCTAATTGCTTTAGGTGCAAGGTTAGGTTGTTTATTCGAGATGTTTCTTGTTTCCTGAGGTAGGATTGTATTGCTATAAACTTCCCTCTTAGAACTGCTTTTGCTGCATCCCATAGATTTTGGGTTGTCATGTTTTCATTGCCATTTGTTTCTAGGTATTTTTTTGATTTCCTCTTTGATTTCTTCAGTGATCACTTGGTTATTTAGTAGTATATTGTTTAGCCTCCATGTGTTTGCAGTTTTTACAGATATTTTTCTGTAATTGATATCTAGTCTCATAGCGTTGTGGTTGGAAAAGATACTTGATATGATTTTAATTGACTTAAATTTGCCAAGGCTTGATTTGTGACCCAAGATATGATCTATCCCAGAGAATGTTCCATGAGCACTTGAGAAGAAAGTGTAATCTGTTTTTGGATGGAATGTCCTATAAATATCAATTAAGTCCATCTTGTTTAATGTATCATTTAAAGCTTGTGCTTCCATATTTATTTTCATTTTGGATGATCTATCCATTGGTGAAAGTGGGGTGTTAAAGTCCCCAACACTATTATTGTGGTATTGTCGATTTCCCCTTTTATGGCTGTTAGAATTTGCCTTCTGTACTGAGGTGCTCCTATGTTGGGTGCATAAATATTTACAATTGTTATATCTTCTTCTTGGATTGTTGCCTGATCATTATGTAGTGTCCTCTTTGTCTCTTGTAATAGTCTTTATTTTAAAGTCTATTTTGTCTGATATGAGAATTGCTACTCCAGCTTTCTTTCGATTTCCATTTGCATGGAATATCTTTCTCCAACCCCTCACTTTCAGTCTGTATGTGTCCCCAGGACTGAAGTGGGTCTCTTGTAGACAGCATATATATGGGTCTTGTTTTTGTATTCATTCCACCAGTCTATGTCTTTTGGTTGGAGCATTTAATCCATTTACATTTAAGGTAATTTTCAATATGTATGTTCCTATTACCATTTTCTTTCATGTTTTGGGTTTGATTTTGTAGGTCTTTTCCTTCTCTTGTGTTTCCTGCCTAGAGAAGTTCCTTTAGCATTTGTTGTACAGCTGGTTTGGTGGTGCTGAATTGTCTTAGCTTTTGCTTGTCTGTAAAGGTTTTAATTTCTCCGTCAAATCTGAATGAGATCCTTGCTAGGTAGAGTAATCTTGGTTTTAGGTTTCCCCCTTTTATCACTTTAAATATCACTGCCACTCCCTTCTGGCTTGCAGAGTTTCTGCTGAAATATCAGCTGTTTACCTTATGGGGATTCCCTTGTGTGTTATTTGTTGCTTTTCCCTTGCTGATTTTAATATTTTTTCTTTGCATTTAATTGTTGATAGTTTGATTAAAATGTGTCTTGGCATGTTAGGAGAATGTAATTTTGAGAAAAGTATAAAGGAATTTGATGAGGTGAGCATCAGAAGATCAAGTGAAACAAGCATTTAAAATCGAGAGAGTGGTTGATGTCATATGCTGAAGAGAAATATAAAAAAGCCAACATAAGTCTTGATATCAGATTTGTATATCAAAAAAATTGCATGCAATGGCAAAAGCTAGGGGTTTTGAAACCAGATCAAGCGTCTCTCACGGTGACCACTTGACCTTTGATTGTCTCAGTTTCCTCATTTGTATTTAGTAGGCTTGGTAAGGTGATGATGTAAATGAGATAATCTGTGCGTTTAGCATAGGGCCTGGAATATAGCAAGTACTGTCAACAAGTGTATTTAATGAGCTTCAGCAGAAGAGTATTTTTTTGAAGATTAATCTGTATGTTAGCTATTAGTAGGAGTTAGAATGTACATAGAAAGTTGTCGAAGGATATGGGAGTGAGATACACCTCTGGATGCCTACTTGAATCAAGAACACATGTTATTGGGTACGTCTGGGTGCATCTACTCAAACCACCCATGAACTCACCATTCCAAATAACTTAATTTGGCTTCATAATCATACACCAACGCACCAACATGAGATCCACCAGATGTCCAGAGCCAAGATCAAAATTGCCAATCCAGTGGAAGCCTCTTCTGGTAGGCAGGTTACTATCAGGTTCTGCTGCCAGTATTAGTCTAACCCAATATTTAATCAATTTCAGGCTCTCCCCTGAGAATGGCATGGGGTGCAAGTAGAACAGTGTAGGTGTCCTCATGACTCTCTTCTGCTGTTTGATTGCTCAGGATCCAACTGTGTAATTTCTGGTCAGTGATTCCAGGTGTTAAATAATTTGTAAGTTTTCAGTTTTTATACAACTTTATCATCCATTAAGAATTTAAAAATTACATTCTCTGTTCAGGTTTTAATGCTGGGATCCATATTTAGTTTCATAAGCTTTTTACTGCTTTTAGTCTTATTTTGGGATTGGGGTTTATGAACTTTATTTCTGTTTGTAGATAAGGAATTTAAGAGTGAATGTTAATAAATTTCAGTTCAATTCTGTAATGTGAAGAATTTAAAAGTTAGAGAAATGGATTTGTTAAAATAAATAAATAAAATTCCTTGTCCTTGCACCTTTGATTAATTAATGGTTAAAAATGAAAGAAAGACCATGATGGAAAAGAAGAGCTACATAGCACAGAAGGGGAAAGTAACAGTTTTCAGTGATGAAGAGGATGAAAGATAAAATATTTCACTAGCATCATTTCCTATCACATAGCAGTTGACATCAGACTTAATAATGTGGTAGAACTCTTGGTTTGTAATACAGAGTCATTGGAGGTGGTTGAAAATATCCTTATGGAAATACTAGAACGTTTCAAAGGATGATCCATTTATTTGGGTTCACAATGAGATCACGTCTTTGAGAAGGATGAGTACCATGGACAGTGTCTTCCCAGTTTTAGACATTTCTGTCCCACCTTTGTTTTTGCCACAGTTATGTACCACCTATACTAGTGTTTACCTGATAGTTTCCTTTAAATCAACTCTTTTTCAAAATCTTAAATATTTATATTACCTATATATTGCCTTTATTCCCAAACAACGATATCTAAGATTTTTAACACACTGACTCTTTTTCATATAATGCATGTTAAAGTAAATGTTAGCTATTTCTATTTTTAAATAATAAAATCTTTTCATGCATTCCCCCAACTCATCTTCTCAACTATCAATGATAAGCTTGCTATACCTTAGGAAACACTGTAATATGCAATAGAATAGGAGAAAAGGAGGAGTCCAAAATAATAAGGTGAAGTTAAAGGTTATCTTGACTTATCTATGCCTAAATTTGTAGAAATCCAGGCTATCTGGGTAACACAAATTATTTGCTGGCTTGGGAAAGCTTCTCTCATTTTTAAGAGTGCATCAGGATCAGGAATGTGTTGCCCTACCAACTTTATATAGTAAAATTCAAAGGTTGCTTAAGATGTGACTCTCCCAGTCTGCAAATCTTTAACAAACATCTAAACATAACTGAGCATACACTTTTAGATTCCCTCCTTCCAAATTCCTTCACTACACTTTGGATTTTTAAATATTAGTGCCCCTTATTCAAAACTTCAGACTTTGCTGTAATCTTCTGATAGAAGCAAGTGAAATATAGGGAACCTTGATAATTCAGATCACTTCCTTAATTTTATATCTCAGGATATTTTTCATAGGTAATATTCCAACACCACATACTATAGAGTATCTATGGAACTTTCTGAGAATCTGCAATGGGAAATGCTCAAATGTCTGAGGATCTAATAACATCTTCTTGATAAAATAATGCTTTCATGTCACATAAAATGAAACTGTCAGCATTTTCTTTCACAGGTTTCTCTCAAGCTTCAGAGCAGGTCCTTGACAGTTCTAGTATTGCCTTTAAATATTTTATTGAAATGTAGATTAACGCTGTAACATCTTATAATGGTTGGAAAACCTTTTCCTTTTAGCACTTGTAGATAAGCGAGTATTAATAATTATTAATGTTAGCCGCTATATTGTAGCATTTTTTTCTAAATGTTGTTTTTCCCCAGGACTTAATACTTAGATTTATTTTAAGACACAGTGGATTACCTAAGACTGTGGTGCAGATTTTGCAGATAAAAGGCCATGTAGATAGATATGCCACTACTTATTCTTTTTTTTTTTTTTTTCGGTACGCGGGCCTCTCACTGTTGTGGCCTCTCCCGTTGCGGAGCACAGGCTCCAGACGCACAGGCCCAGCGGCCATGGCTCACGGGCCCAGCCACTCCACGGCATGTGGGATCTTCCCGGACTGGGGCACGAACCCGTGTTCCCTGCATCGGCAGGCGGACTCTCAACCACTGCGCCACCAGGTAAGTCCCACTACTTATTCTTTATCAAGATCAGGTTAAGGATAAAAACAGTTCTTCCTTCAAATATCTGTAGGGTCAAAAGGATCTAAAATTGAGAAAAATAATATTATACCCCGTATAATTTTAACTCAGTGCCTTAATTTACCAATACTCAATAAATATTTGTTTATAAATATAAAAATTTAAATCAGGTCTGTGGTAACACAAGTAAAAATAAAACTCACAGTTTGGAGTTTCTGTGTTTTACCTGGAAGCTGCCGCCCTCCTCACTCATCCTTACCTGTGCAGCCCAAGTGGGTAGGGCAGGATGGAGCGACTGTCTTCTATTCCAAAATTCCCTGCAGTACCTGGTTTCAGGATTCTACTTCCTTTCACTTTTGAAGTCAGGAAGTTGACTACAGGAATAACTAACGGAATAACAGTAATCTCACTACTCCTGTTTTTAGTCAGGGTATATTGATCACATTTAATACCAAGTAAAGACCTGGCAAAATACATCTTCTAAATAAATAATTCTTAATTTTTTTCCCTTAAAATTTGCTTTTAGTTTATCACCTCTAGCACTGTTAAATGAACTATATAATATTTGTTAATAATCAGTTGGGACTGCATAAATAAATGGAATAAATAATTGTGTAATTATTGAATATTTATTCATGTCCAGAACTGTGCTACAAATTGTGAGAGATGTAAGAGACATAAACATTGTCTTGCCTTTGTGGAAAATACAATCATATTGAAAAAGAGGGATAGGCTTCAATTCAATTAGGGGACTATAGAATAAACCAAATTATCTAACCCTTAAATATATAGTAGAATAAATGGGGACAGAAACAGAAGATATTAATGTTGGCTGCATTTAAGAGGAGGTAGGAATTAAATCATTCAGAATCAGGATTTGGGATCAAAATGTTTCTGGAAATCTTAGTGGTCTCAGTTTAAGTATAGAAGTCACCTACTGGGGACCCTAATAGAGAAATAACCCAAGTTTTATAAATTAATGAAGACATGCCACTACAGCTTCATATGTACCTTGAGGTTTGCAACCTCTAACTTTTCTAAGAGTAATTAATAAAACAAATACTTGATTACAACCTAGGATAGATGTTAATACATACACACACAGGGGAGGGCAGTCAGCTAATGGAAATACTGGAGAGTAGAGTTACAGCTAGTGTTCCTTTCAAAGTTATATGCAGAAGATAATTTATTTAACAAATTTCTTTTTACACAATTATTTTCAGTAAATTAGGGATTCTACTTATATTTCATTTTAAATTAGGGATTCTACTTATATTTCATATTTTAAGGAATAAAATAAAATGTATAGCCATTATTTATCTCAATCTATGCTTACACAAAAGTATCTTTACAGACATGTATATGTCCATGCATATAACATATTCCTTAATTATCACACAGGTTTATTGAAATAATTTCATCAAAAGTACTTAGAAATCATGAGACTTATTCATGCTCCCAAATGATAGAGTAGTTAACTAACTTATTATTATTTATCTATTAAACTAGTAGATTTTGAAATATGAGCATTCTTTGGCAAAATTGGTGTTGGAGAATGTGTCGAGAAATGGAAATGCTTCAGCACTAGAACAGGCAGCTGCATATCAAATGTATATAAACATCTAAATACACATTAAAAAAATTGGGATTTCACATGAGATGAAAACAAGATATTAACAGAAAATTGATCAGAAATGAAATAAAAAAAGATCATAGCCAGGTATGTTGAACCTCCAGGGCCTCTGATCCAAGGAAAAAGCAAATTAACATTAAAATACTCAGTGAAATGACCTCATTCCTGTGGCAGTTCTTAAGTATACAAAAATATTAAATGTTTAAATTGTAGAAAAGAATTTATTCTTCTATAGTATCAGATAATGAGAAGGAATTAAAGCACTTCCTTGGGAAATATTTCCTCTCCTCAAATGCAAGATTAGATGTGAATCCATAAAGTCATTCATGTCTGAGCTCTAAAAGAGAGAAATACTTGGTTGGTCTAATCAAGGTTAAACTTGATATCTAAAAGAAAAAAAAAAAAAAGACCAGAAAAAAAAAAGACTTAGGCAGCCTTTAGCAAAGGAACACATTCCATGAACACATTTTGAGTTCCTAATTAACATGTAATAACTGAATTAAATAGGTAAGAATTAATTTTACTAATTATTCTCTTTATAATCTAGATCATTAGAAGATTGGTTATTTCAATAAGCATTTTTTTAAAAATCTAGAACATTAGAATCACCTGGGAAGCTTTAAATAATACAGGTCTACCTTCTGAAATCCATTAATTCATCCAACATTTATTTAGTACATGTTCTAGTCATATTGATAAGAGACTGAGAGATGAAAACAGGTGATGCCTGCCTTCTCAGAACTCAGTCTAGGAGGGAAAAAAGTAAAGAAAGTTAACCTTTATAATAAATGTTTCATAATTTTAAAACAAGGAATCTGGGAGTATAAGGAAATAATACTAATAGAGATATTTTAAGAAGAAAAAACTTGACACAGGTTTCATTGCAAGAAAAGAACTATGAGCTGTGTAGAAAATGAATTGAGGATAAGGGTGATGAGAGAGAAAGCAGGTAAACAAGTTAGTAGACCATTGCAATAGCTCAGGTAAGAAATGACAGAGGCTAGGAGAAAAATGGGGTGTGGACTATTTTGTTTGTTCTGTTCATGTCCTACGGCCCCCCAAATGCTGATAATCATAAATGACATCAAGGGGTTCTTTTGTCTTCTAAATTCCACTTTGGTTTAGCTAATGGGAGATACCTGCCTAAGACTGGAAGATGACCTCAAGAACGAGGTTGGGTGTTTATTACCCCTGCTCCTTCCTTGTCGTGACTTCTCCTACTCTTCTGTCAAAGGCCACGGATTACCTCAGACAGCACTCATCACGGAGCTATCCTCTCTAGTTTCTGGTAACTGTTTCTTCCCCTTGTCTCTTCAGCCTACACTGTTGACAGCTTCCTGTTGCTCCCAGCC
Source organism: Neophocaena asiaeorientalis asiaeorientalis (assembly GCF_003031525.2). Taxonomy (NCBI): domain Eukaryota; kingdom Metazoa; phylum Chordata; class Mammalia; order Artiodactyla; family Phocoenidae; genus Neophocaena; species Neophocaena asiaeorientalis. Next base: position 5,174,279 of record NW_020173124.1, on the reverse strand, counting down.
ATGGGGTCTTAAAATATTTCTGGTTGGTTTCCTCAAACCTTATCATACCTTTTAAATGTCTTTTAAATGATTTTATTAAATTTTTTTTTACATTACCCACTTTGAGCGGATCACACTTTCCTGGCAGGACCCTGAATGATACATGTGGCAATTGAGAAGAGATGTGGACATATTTACATACATTTAGTGCATAAAGATGACAGGACTTAGTGATGGCTTGGAATTGGGGAGTGAGGAAAAGAGAAATATCTAGGTGACTTCCAGGTTTCTGGCTTGGCCAGTAGGTGGATAAAATTATACTTTTAAGAGATGAGGACACTAGTGGAGAATCTAGGCGGGATGGGAGCAGGTCAAGACGCCTTTCTGGGCCATGTTGAGTGGAACTGTCAAGCAGACCATTTGAAATTAGTCAAAAGTTAGAAGACTTGGATGTCAATCCATACTTTGTTGAGGTGACGGCATCAATGTTATTTTACTTGGGTGCAGAAATGAACACACAGCAAGGCCCAAGTCCTCAGGGAAGTTGTGGTCTACAGAGGAAGAAGACTTGAAAGAAGTAATAAACCACAATATTGGATTAATGCTACATACAAAAAGTACATGAAGATATAAGATAATGAGAAGAAAATCTGTTTTAGAGGTTGAGAGATATGACAGTTCAAATTTTGTCCCAATAGAGACAAGTTGAGTAGGTGAAAAAAAGGAGGAAGAATATTCTAGGTAGTTGGAATAGCATTTGTTTTAAATCCCTGTGGAAAAAAAGGAATTAGTTCATTTGAGAAACTGGAAAGTGGCCCGTGTGGCTGGAGATTAGTGAGTAAAGGAAGAAGGAGCATAAGATTAGGTTGCTGAGGCTGCAGGAGACCAGATTATTAGGTCATGTTAAAGATGAGTCTGTTACATATATACACTACCAAATGTAAAATAGATAGCTAGTGGGAAGCAGCGCATAGCACAGGGAGATCACCTCGGTACTTTGTGACCACCTAGAGGCGTGGGATAGGGAGGGTGGGAGGGAGGGAGACGCAAGAGGGAAGAGATACGGGAACATGTATATGTATAACTGATTCACGTTGTTATAAAGCAGAAACTAATACACCATTGTAAAGCAATTATACTCCAATAAAGATGTTAAAAAAATAAAGATGGGTCTGTTAAGTTCTGACAATTATACTATTTGCTACCTAGAGATAAAGCAGCTTAACATTAATGTAAATCTTAAAATGACCTCAGCTCTTATGAAAGTGCTTCTATTAGGTCTTACCCCATGCATATCAGATAAAATTGGGATATTCAGTATTGTTCAAATAATTTTACAATTGGGCCAGCTGACTCACCTATTTTCTAGGAAAGCACTATTAGGTAAGGACATTAGTGGAAAAGAGAGTATATTTGATAAATCACACAGAAAACAAACACATACAAGTCTAATATTTATGTATGTCCTTATACCTTGAATTGAACTTCATAAAGTGGAATTCATGTGCTTTTTTTCCTTTATGTACCTTTGCTCTTGTGTTAATTATTACATGTTCCTATTATACAGAAATCTTGGGAAATAAAATCCTGAATATTACTTAAGGCATATTTTGGAAATTTTCACTAGGACTTTAACACTAAAGTTAATTCTTTTCATCTCTTTGCAAAGGCTGGTGTTTTTACTAGTGTAGTGAAAAATGTTCACGTCTGAACCCCAGGTTGCTTGCAATCACTTATTCTGGTACACATAATAAGCACACCATGAAAAACTTACAGCTCTACTCAAGGATCACACATTTATTCTTTAAATGAAGAAAAGAGGTTAATAATATTTCAAAAATAGCTAACTTTTTTTTTTTTTTTGCGGTACGCAGGCCTCTCACTGTTCTGGCCTCTCCCGTTGCGGAGCACAGGCTCCAGACGCACAGGCTCAGCGGCCATGGCTCACGGGCCTAGCCACTCCGCGGCATGTGGGATCCTCCCGGACTGGGGCATGAACCCGTGTCCCCTGCATCGGCAGGCGGACACTCAACCACTGCGCCACCAGGGAAGTCCAAAAGTAGCTAACTTTTACATAGTGCTGCTATATGCCAGGCACTGTTCTAAACTCTTCACATGTATTAAAACACTGAATCCTTATAACAGTCCTATGAGGCAGGTGCTCTTACTATCATCATTTCAGAGATGAGGAAACAATCACAGGTGGTTACTTAACTTATCTGAAGATGCACAGGCAGTAAGTTGTAGACTGGAATTTAAATGAGTCAGTCTGGATTTAGAACCCACAATCTCGGCTCTCACTGGTTGGTATTTTTCTTTAATGAAAGAAGATCCATTCAGAGACAGGTAAACTATCAATATCATATTACTGAGTAGGTCTTGAGTCAAATTCTTATCAGCAATCTTTTCTTGTGTGACAACATCAGAGAATTTAAAACTTATGCATGTTATAGACATTCATGAAACTGGTCAGTATTTCATATAACTAGAAATATGTCATGACTCAGGTAAATTGATATTTATATGACATTTTCCTTTCAATTAAACACCTAAAGAAGAGAATTGAGTAATAATGTTGAAGCATTTGATTTGCTGGTTTGTTCAAAATATTTTTAATGAAGTCAAATGTGGGTTTAACAATCTTTTAAATGATGGAGGGAAATCTGGAAAAGTAAAAAAGAAAAGCTTATCTATCTGTCTATCTATATCTCTTCCATATATATTTCTTCAAATATTGGAATTAAATAAAATCCAAGTTTAATGAACATCTATGAATATTTGGCTATTTTATTTTTGAAAAATGAAATTCCAATAATTCTCTAGAGTTGTTTCTAAATTTTAAAATGCCTGTGAATATTAGAAGGCATGTAAACTTAATTTTGTAAGATTTTCATCCTAACTGTCAAGATAATTTTTTTGAGAAGCATCTGAAGGTCTCTAGGCCACCTACCATTTTAATAACTCTGATTGTTCTATATATCACTTTGTCCAGTTTGGACAATTTTATTTTACATAACTATAAATTTTACTCTGTCATTATTATAAATTTATCTCAGTAAGAAGATGCTCATCACTATTATAGGAATGAAAAAAATAGGTCAACAAAGCATAGATTTCAAGCTTCCAACAATATAATCACATACTTCTAGGTATATACTTTTATGTATGATTCAAAATATCATTTTAGACCTTTATATTTTCCATTTTATTTTTCTGCTGTAAATATAAATACGATATCCACTGAGAAATATGTCTCAACTGTTGTTAAGGATTTTTTTGAAGGTTGTTGTCATTTGGAATTTCTTTTCTATGAGATATTTTGATGTTTAGGATTTAATTCTAGGATAAAGTGTCAAATATGAGGTTGCTGGCTACATAAATACTAACCTTCTACCCCCAATTCAATTTCAAAGAGCAATTCAGGTGAGAGTAAATAAATAAATAAAAGGTTTGGTTAATGTCGGACATTTGCTTGGTACCATGTCATTCAAAACTCCTTCCATTTAGAAACAAAATTTGCATTGACATCTGAATGATGTATAATGCAGTATAATTACTTACGGGGTCCTTGAAAAGAGAAGCCCCTTTTTTTCCAAGTGATTTAACTTTGAAAAGGAATTACTTCACATGACCAACAAATACTATTAAATAGCATTTTATGAAGTTTTTTTCTGCATATTCCTACACATGGACAGACTACTGTGTGTTCTAAAACCTGTATTTACATGACACACTTTTATGGTCCAATGGGCAAACACTACTTAGTCCTAAAATAACATCACAGTAATGACTACAGTCAAGACAGCAAGAACACTCCACCGTTATTATCCATATCAGACTGCACCAGATGGGGTATCTGTGGTAGAGTGCTGACAGTGGTGAACACTGAACAACTGTTTCTGGTATTTTTGTGTACTCTTAGGCACAGCAATATTACATTCAAAATAAGTAGTGCATAAGTGCTTGCATTTTGAAGAAATATATTGTATTATATGTTTTTTTCTTCATCTGGATCTAGTAGAGAAAGAGATGACACAGAGAATTAAAGATAAATTATATTAAGTGGGATCTAGCCAAATTTCACTGGGTAGAAAGAAGGGTTTCTCAACTTCAGCACTATTGATCTTTTTGTGCTGGAACATTCTTTGTTGTGGGGACTCTCCTGTGCATTGTAGGATGCTTAGCAGTACTATTGTCCTCTGCTGGCCAGAAGCCAGTACCCAACCCCCAGAGGATTGTGACAGTCAAAAATATTTCCCCACTTGAGAATCACTGATATAAAGGAAGGAGCTCTTGAACATACACAAACTCTTTAACCAACTAAATTGTATTGTGTGGCTTTGTCAATATCAGATTTTTATTAGTTTCTAGATACAAGGTATAAATTTTTTCTCAAAGTGTACTTCATTTATGTTTGTTCATTTGTTTTACTTTCTAATCATGGCTATAGTATGCAAGTATTTTGCATCTGCAATATGATTTCACACAATTTATACTGACAGCAAAAAAATAAAATGGGAAATATTGAATCAAATAATACAAGGGGGCATCTTTTAGAGGAAAGACTCAAGTGTCCATTGAGGAGGGAAATTGGCTCCTACAGGACCCCCTTGGGCCACACGCTCCTGGAGACCTGCAGCTCTGGGCTAATTCCTGCCCAGTGTTAAGAAAATATTTAGACTGAGGAATACTTCATGACAAAAGCTGCTCCTTCCTAAAATCAGTGGGATTTTCAGTTACTTTTCTCATCTCCTTATGCTTCTGGAATAAAGAGCCTGCTTCCAAGAAATTGGGTAGGTGAAAGAAAGAAAGAGGCAAGATTATTTACCAACATCTTTAATTATAATCATGATTTGAATTGTAATAATAAACAGGAAAAAGTCAGAATCCCTGCGTCTGCATCACTGTGAACGTCCACCAGTGGGTCTAATTGTTATGCTAGGACTGTCAGTTCTGTCATTAGGTGTAGTCAGGGATTCACTGTTTTAGTTAATCAAAAATTCTGCTTTGTAGAGAGTAACTATATATACATGAATTATCAATTTTCAAATTGTTACAATATAAGAAAAGTCTACTTATTACAATATTGTTTTCTCATATTACTTCTTTCTATGATAATTTAAAAGGGATTTCAGGATATTTTGTTTGCTTTATGGTTATCACTGTAAAGCTAAGTTGTCATTATCCTGTAGCTATGAAGAAGTGCCTTCTGATAAGGATTTCTGGCTGATACAATGCCAGGAAAAATATCTTTTAACATTCAGGATTGGCAATGGAATATTGATAAGCACTAAATGAATACAATGGCAAAAACAGTCTGTATTATACACAGCATTGTATTCTGTAAAACATGCAGTATCTAATTTTATAAACATTCAATAAATATTGAAAAAGATCAAACTCTCACTCATCTGTAAGTTCCTAGTAACTTACTGCTATGTATTTAGTTTGCTAAATATTATATAGTATATATTATAGTAAATAGAGAAAATGAATGTGACTATTTATATTCAGGAAGCACATGTTTAACATTGTAATTGTCACTATGATATTGCCTTAATTTTCAGCATATATGCAAATATTCCTTAAAGAAAAATATTTAATGTTCCAAGTACCTGCTTGTCATTTAATAGTTCTCAAGACTTCAGTAATCCAAAATAATCTGACCTATTTATTTAAGATTATCAAGTCTTCTCTGAAACTATAAGTGTAAAAAATGCAAACCAAAGCCCCGATAGTTTAGGAAAGAGACTAAGATTTGTTTGGGTGAGACCTAATTCTGTAAATAAATATATATTCTAAAGAGATGGGAATAATGAATAGGCTTGATCAATTCTAAATTTACTTTCATTTTTAATGCCTTTTTCTTTTTAGTTCTCAAAACGTTTTCTTATGCATAGAGAACAAAAGAAGAATCACCCCGAAGTTAATTTTGTAATTTCATCAGCTGGTAGCAGAGGACCAGTTGCTTTGTGGATAAAGTGTTGGCTTTATATTCTAAAGGACAACTTCAAATCCTGTTAAGGTTATATTTTTATTAAAATTTCCATTAATTTTTCCATCAATGTGATTATAGATTAATGTTAATTAATTCTTAACATTTTTTGAAGAAATAAATGGAGCCATATCTGATTCAAAGTTAAACAAGACACTATTCAGGCTTTCTCGGTAACTCTTTCCTGGGTTCAGAATTGGTTGGGGAGAAAGGGAATAAGAGATCTTTAATGGCATTTTATTGAACTTAGCAATTTAAATGGCCTACCCTGATTTTTGAAGATATCAAATTACCATATGGATGACGTCTTTCTCATCAAATCTGCTCTTATTGTTTACCAAGAAAATGACAAAGGTAATTTTTAATGTTGGATGTGGTACTCATGTGTATGGGTTGCTGATATTAATGAGAATTCTGGGATGAGGTCTCTCTGTGCTAAAAACTGCTACATCAACAAATAGATTAATATTATAGAAAATGACAACAGAAACCACTGGCATTGCTTTTCTGGAGTTTTAATTTATTATTATAGCAAATGAAAAACGTATCCTAGGAAAGAGTATAATCTTTATGCTCCTTGGGGAATGCTGGGATTTAGGGTGGGCCATCAGGTAGCCTATTGGTATTAAGACATTCTGAACTCCTTTGAGAGATGGGAAGAGGTCTTTGAAACTGATGTGTACAGCTCTGGGTCTTTGGGAACAATCCTTTCCAGACAGATGTGTGAGAAAGGATTATAACAAGCTTCGGGGAGGGAATGTTATTCAAAGTGAAATGCAAACTTACCCTAACACTCTAAGTTTTAGTGATTAATATGAATGTCCCATTCTCTGAGGTACTGCAGACTGAATAATGTTCATGCTCACCTCAGCTTGGTCATTTAATAGTGATTGGAGGTTTGTAGTATTCTAGGATTGAGAGAGAGGATACAGAGCTTAAGTTTTGGAGCCTAGCACTGTGATATTAAAATTTAAAGGAGAAATCTCTATATCTTGTTTGCCTGTTTTTTTGTACTTATAATATCAAGAGAGGTTTTTAATCTCTTTAGAAAAAAGGATGTTGGAGAAATATATGAAAATATAATCCTAAATATGACAGATAAAGGAGAAAAGGCTGAAGCCCCCAAACACGAACACGCATGTGCTAAATATTTTGTTATATATCGAGATGCTTTTACAGCATTAGACTATTAGCTATTAGACTTTTTTTTTTTACCAATAATATTAAGAGCTGACATTAATTGGACATTTTCTTTGTGCCAGGCACTGTCAAGAGTTTTAATTTCATGGACCTCTCACAGCCACCATACCAGGAAGGCATTATTATTTTTCCCATTATAAAAATAAGTAAACTGAGGTTTGGGGAAGTTAATCACAAAGACTGTTCAGCAAACAACACAATCAGGCGGTGACAACGTCAAAGTGTCTATGTAGAAATTCTTAAAAGTAACAGTTTTGGGGCTTTCCTGGTGGTGCAGTGGTTGAGAATCCGCCTGCCGATGCAGGGGACACGGGTTCGTGCCCCGGTCCGGGAGGCTCCCACATGCCGCGGAGCAGCTGGGCCCGTGAGCCATGGCCGCTGAGCCTGCGCGTCCGGAGCCTGTGCTCCGCAACGGGAGAGGCCACAGCAGTGAGAGGCCCGCATACCGCAAAAAAAAAAAAAAAAAAAAAAAAAAGTAACAGTTTTGGTGGAAAGATCATTGAAAGCAGTGTTTTCAGAAAGGAACAAAAAAGTGAGAACATATTAACTGCCCGTGTCATAAATTGAGAGAGGAGGTGCAGATTAGCCTCTTGAAGTTGTCTGCAGCCAGGATTATAACATGACAAATAAAATGTTCTAGCAACCCATAGATTGACATCCCCAAGCAAAAGAGTGGAAAAAAAGATCATCGTGCCCACATCTCCTCAAAAAACACGTGCATTCCATATGGGGTTGGGTGATCCAGAGCAGGGGTTTAACAGTTTTTCTTTAAGATTGGGTTTCATTCTGCTAACAGCATGTTGGCTGAGTGCCCACTAGTAAGCAATTAAGACTTTGTGCTTGCCTGCATTTTAGTATCTCTCCTCCTGAAACATGCAGCCACATGGGAACAGAAGCTTTGCCAGCATGGGTCACGGTCTGGGAGCAGCATCAGGAGAGCGTCTATACTTTAAGGACTCAGTCTTCTGGGAAGCTGAGGAGAGGATGGATGATTGATTGGCTGTGCCTGTGAGAGAAGATTCAGAAGGGATTCGTTAAGAAATGGGGAACTACAGGACGATATCAAAAGTGAAGTTAGGAGAAGAAAGCAAAATGCTACCAAGTAATCTAAAGGAAAAAGAGATAAATCAATGTCTGAAAATTAAGAAGCAATTGGGTTAAACAAAAAGGAGACAAAAACTTGATGGCTAGTGAGAGTTTCTTAACCATTAAACTTGGATGATTCCCTCATTAATTTGTTTTTATAACAAACACACAAGTGCTGAGAACCTCAAATGTGCCAGGAACAGGGCTGGAGACACGAAGATGAGTGAGACATCTTCGTGTAAGGGTGAGGGGAGAAGTCGAGCCTCCATGCGTGGTGTCAGACTAAATAGCTGACGTATTATGCATACAGACTTATGGAAATGGCAACAGTGCAGCCAAACTGGTTTCCTCTCCCCAGTCTCACTTGATTTTGTGCCTGGAAAGAAAGAATCTTGACTCAGGTTGGCCGAAGGTGTGCCTAAAAGAATTAGAAAGGTTTATTCAAAGATGAACTAACCTCCTTAGGAAGGGCAAGCTTTTCACATCTGAAAATAAAATAGGTCAGATCAGTGGTTTCAAATCTGATTGATTACTGAATACCTCCTGGGCATGATTTCACAGTACAGAACAGAACTCCTGCTTCTGGAAATTCTGGTTCAATAGGTCTAACCAGATATATCCTCATGATGTAGACATTGCCCTGAACAATTGTGAAAAGAACTAAGATCACAAAAATAATATTTTTGTATTCACAGTAGACCTTATTAGATTAAAATGAAAGGACTAACTACTATGTTGCTGGCTGCATCTGTGTATAATTTATAAAAAACCAAATGTACAGAAAACAATCCTTCAAATTATTAATATGGCCCCTGAAACAAGCAATCTTACTGGTGTATATGAAAGCAAATTATACACATTATTTTCAGGGATAGATCTGTTGCATTAACTGAAGCACAAAAATATTCGAGTAGTTTATATTTTCTAGCTACAGTAAGTCCCCTCCATACAAACCTTCAAGTTTCAAACTTTCAAAGATGCGAACCTATTATAAATCTATTACTGTACGGTACTATATAGCCGGTTGCGTTAGTTGGGTACCTAGGCTAACTTTGTTGAACTTACGAACAAGTTGGACTTACGAACGCACTATAGGAACAAAACTCGTTCGTATGGAGGGGACTTAATGTACTTGGAAATTTGAGCATAAACCAGGTTTACATGGAGCATTAGTCTCATCACTTACAAGGTATTTTGACTTTATGGGCTTTTAGATGACAGGCAAAAATGATAATTTTATGAAAGTCATGGTCTGGATCAAAAAGAATTTTAAAATATAGTTAACATGCTCAAATATCCGAGCCATAGAAATTCTTGGGTTTAAAACTCTATTTTTCAATAATGTCAATCCTTGCTTAAGTAAAATCAAAAGATAAGGTTGGTACAGCTTAGGGCAGAGCAGGTGTAGCTGTCCAGAGTCTCCTCTTTGGCCACCATGTTGTCTACATTAAGAGCTCTTAACTCCCTCTTCAGAATCCTGGAATCCCACAGAGCACAGACGGAATACAGAGGACCCGTTTTAAATTTTATTTCCCAGCAAATCTCCACAACTTGAGCATTATAGTAGATTCCAACAGATATGTGAGGTTAACTGGGTATCCATTTGAGTTAAATCTCCCCAATGGCTCAAAGCAGACTAAGGAACTGTGCACATGTGGTTGGATCTGGCCCACTGGGTCACTCCAGTGGGCACACCAAGTGACATAGATAAACAACAGGGGCCTATCTGTCAAACTCAAATTGATCTCTAATCTCCATTCGCCAGTTAAATTAACTTGAGCAAGTTAGTGAACCTTTTCCTCTTCCCTTGGCCTGTAAAGTGGGGATAAAGTCTTCCTTTCGCTCTGGTAGAGACTGATCTTTAGCAACAGGACAGGCTGTTGCTTTTCCTGCTTTCCTGTGATCAGGCCTGGTTCGGAATTCGGGAAGTTGCTCTAAATCCTTAAGGCCTATTCAGAGTGTATGCTTTTCATTTCTCTGCACTAAAAGTGACCCCTTTTGATACAGAAGGATTAATGATGGGCTTCCATGGGCAATCAATTGCTGCTACTTTTCCCACGGCACTAAGGAGAACATCTTATTAAATTCCAAGTTCTCAACTAAGTTGGTACACTTAGCATATAATAATTATTTGCCATGGTCTTGAAACTATTTATCTATTAACAATCACATTAGGTAGATTTTGTTACAAATTACTGCATTTTCAATGTGCTCAGGCAGATACACACCTCTGGCTAGTCAGATAAATCTGAAGATTGACAAAGGGAAAACATAAAACTCTCTAGGTAAAGTATAGAGTACTGTGAGTATAAGTGAGAGTGTATGTGCATGTGCATATACCCTGGGGACCACAGAAAAAAACAACAACTATGATAACAAAAATAACAACTGTGAATGCCCCAGAGATGGGAATTCCATCTCATTTTTGAGATTTATTTATTTATTTTTGTAATTTATCTTTATTTCTACAGTGTAGTATAGCTGATTTACAATGCTGTGTTTCTTTCTGGTGTACATCCACTAGATTCACTTACAGAGAGACATCTATATATTCTTTTTCAGATTCTTGCCAGTCATATATTCTTTTCCAGTGATTACAGTGTGCTGAGTCAAGTTCTATGTGCTATACAGTAGGTCCTTATCGGTTATCTATTTTCTCTATGGAAGGGTATGCATGCTAATTTCAACCTCCTGATTTATGCCTCCCCCCCTCCCACCTTTCCCCTTTGGCAGCCATAAGTTTGTTTTCTAAATCTGTGACTCTGTTTCTGTTTTGTAAGTTAGTTCATTTTTATCCATTTTTAATTACTCCTATAAGTGATATCACATGATAAGTCTCTTCCTCTGTGTGACTCTGTGTGACTTATGTCACTTAGTACGATCATATCAAGTTCCATCTGAGTTGCTTATTTCATTCATTTCATGGCTGAGTAATATTCTATTGTACATAAGTACCACATCTTCTTTATCCATTTTTTCCTTCCAAGGACATTTAGGTTGCTTCCAAGTCGAGGCTCTTGTAAACAGGGCTGCACTAAATGTTGGGGTGCCTGAGATTTATTTTTTAACTGGTCCAGTCAAAAGAAAGGATTGCTTAGCTCACACGGCTTACTTCGTGTTCTTTCCAAAGGAGGTAGTGTAGTAACACATGGAGCGTATATGGCTTTTGTATAATGATGAGATTTCTTTGAAACGTAAGTGCAATAAAACTGTAAACTGGCTGCAATGGAAAGAATTATATTTCTTTCAGGTAAGACACCATCACCTGTTTAATCAAATAGTTCAATACTGAGAAGCAAACTCCCCTGAATTCTGCCCTATTCATGCACTTTACAAGGATTTTGCAAGCACTCAGTGCAGAGAACCCAAACATTTTATTTTGGCAAGGGAAGCTTTACAGAAATATTTGCAATATTTTGTGCTAATCCCTTCACGAGTCACTTTGGTGTGGCAAATATTTGTTCTAGAAGACTTTTCGACAGTTACAGAGTACATCAATCTGTTGTTTTAACCTTTTGAAAATAACCCTTGTGTCTTCTTGAAGGAAATAAAGAGTCATTGATGAAACCTTTTAAGTTTTCAACTTCTTTGCAATAAGGTACCTGGAGGAGAAATCAGCACATTCCCTCAAGCGAATGGAGTACATCTCTGCTTACTTTCTTGGCTCATTGCTTTATGGGTATGAGGGACCTAAAAAGTAAATGGTGGTCAAAAAGAACAAACACATTTATTAGAGCAGTTAGAAAAGACTGTTTTGATATTTGCCAAGTTCCTTCTCAATAACATGTTTGGCAGCTACCAAATGACACAGCCTGCCCAGAGTTGATTTTGACGAAGCCTCTGGGATGTGTTAAAAAGTAAACCAGAGCAAATCACGTACTGGAAAGCATAACTCAATCAAGGAAAAATGTATGATTAAGGGTGACATGGGCAAGGAAAGCTTTGCCAGAGCTCAGGGTAAATATTTGTATCAGTGTGAAGAGAAACCTTCATGATGCTGATGTCAACCAGCTGGAATTTTCATTGTTTATAAACTTTTGTTGTTAGAGTTGAATTCTGGCAAAAAAGGTACCAAAGAAAGAGCAGTTTCCCAGCATGAAAGTTTGAATTCTGATAAGGCAGCCTGACCAGATATGAATGCAACGATGCAGAGTTTCAGGCACTTTTTCCTTCCAGAATCCTCTTGCCAAGAAACAACCTCTTGCCTTAATCCTACTTTGACAAAATCCATCAGGATTACCAAAAAGACAAAATGTTGTTTTGTTCTGTTATAAGGATTTACGGCTTCTTCTTTCTTAGTAGACTGATCAGAAAACGGGTAAGAATATAAATGGATTTTTTTGTTTCACTTTTTTTTCCCACAGAAGAACATTGTCACATGAATCAGATATTTTTTTCTTTTATAATTAATTAATTCATTGACTTATTTTTGGCTGCGTTGGGTCTTCATCGCTACGCACAGGCTTTCTCTAGTTGCGGCGAGCGGGGGCTGCTCTTCATTGCAGTGCACAGGCTTTTCGTTGCAGTGGCTTCTCTTGTTGCAGAGCACGGGCTCTAAGTGTGTGGGCTTCAGTAGTTGTGGCACTCGGGCTTCAGTAGTTGTGGTGCACGGGCTTAATTGCTCCGTGACATGTGGTATCTTCCCAGACCAGGGCTCGAACCCTTGTCCCCTGCATTGGTAGGCGGATTCTTAACCACTGCGCCACCAGGGAAGTCCCTGAATCAGATATTGATCGAAAATAAACAGTTTGGCATTGAATCCATGTTTTTGAGGAGTGTCCATTAACTTCATGATGCTAGGCAATCTACTTTTTGCCTCATTGTGGGTCATTTCATATTTTTAAACTGCATAGTTTAACAAGTTAAAGGATTTGGGCACTTTATTTAACTCACCAACTAAGGAATCTGTATTTTCCTACTAAACTATGCTCTGTTGTACTTTCTGAAATATTGGAGATAGCCAGAAGTTATAAATCAAACAAATTACAAGGACATGGGCTTGCATACGAATTTATAGTAGTTCAGAACAATTAACTCAACTTTCAGTCAGAAAAAGAGAAATTGGTGGAAACTGACTCAAAACACATAGTCCTTCCTCTCTGGAAAATAAGCACACACACATGGTGCTCATACAGGAAAAGACGGACACACCGAGATTCCCCGTTTTCAGACACTGACTTCTGCCAGAAAACTTCGCTGCAGCGTGGATATTCTGATAATTGTTCCTTGCTTTTCCATCAGGGTAGCCTGAAAGCTCCAATATGAACCACTTTCAGTGACGGATGTGTAGTGAGATTCACTGAACGGGAAATAAAGAAGACTCCAAATTCTTATCAAGTTATACTTTCTTTTAATAGCTGCATGTATTAAATATAGTTCAATCGGATAGGCCTAAAACATAGCACAATCAGACTTACATGGTTGTGTTGTTTTTGAAAAGGTTCATTACATCCATTTAGGAAGAAGATCAGACTTGAGAGACCCTCCCCTGGCCTCCTCCATCCCACAACGAATTGAAAGTTGTCCCTGCCAATGCAGAAACAGGACACACCACAAACATAACCACATTACCTAGCTGCACTAAGAATAGAAACCAAGCCCCTGCTGGTGTAATTAAGAAATCTTCTCTTCCAGTCCCTGGGCTTTAGAGACCTGGGTCACTAACTAATTCTAATTTAGAATGCGTTTTTGATCAGGGCCTTTGTAAACTAGGAATTGAGCTGAACATGAAAACTCTTCACTATAAGTTTCTGAACTACTGTGTCCCTCCTGTGAAGTAGACTTGCTGGTCACACTGGCCCAGAAATCAACCTTCAGAGTGTGGGTCTGTCTGGTGCGTTGAGATGGTGGTGTCTTTTCAGAAGCTGAAGAAGTGCCAAATCCTTCCACCTGAAGTTTGCACGTTGCATTGCAGTGCATTAGTGCATTCAACAGCCCATGGTAATCAAAAGAATGCAAAAAAATAAATAAATACCATACTTAAAGCTAGAAATCCTACCAGGTGGGAACCCTGGGCTAGGGCACACTTAAATTTCAGTTACATTAAGGTACATACACAAATATAAAAGTGACCAACCTGTCACTGAGCAATTCCTTTCTCATCCCCTTCTTACCTCTCAATGACAGGACATTCTCTAGGTCATTCTGCCTTGTGGATTGGGACCTTCTGGCATTATATTTTAATTAAATGGTCAGATTATTAACGCGTGAAAATCAGTCACTGCAAATGTTGAGCTAACCACTTTTTCATACATACTGTGTCCATATCATCATTATAACAGCCATATACTAAAGATTGACATGGTCACTTTTAAAGAAGAAGCCCTGATAAATATTTGAGTTAAAGATTCTTGGGGTCATACTAAGGGGCTAAGAGGTCAGATCTCATTGCTGATTTTTTTCCCCTGCTGTGTACTAATGGAAAACCACTCAGTCCCTCTGCTTGTGGGTCCATTCTAGAAGTTCAACAGAGGAAATAATTGTATACTCGCATGCATTCAACATTTTGTTCAAAAGGGAAGGGATTCTGAAAAATTTTTTAAAACTATTCATGTAGCCTAATGCCACTGGTTTGCAAGCCTAATATATCTTCTTTATGGTATCCCTCCCCCTTATCTTTTGGGAATTTTCCTCCCCTTCACTTCAACCATATGTTACTGTAGAAGGCACCAAGTTAATATAATTTTTACCTGTTGCCTAACCACATTTGATTGGTCCAATTTGAGGAAATCAGAATCTTGTCTATGAATCTGAGATAAAAATAAGAAATCCCATTTCAGTCTAGATGCTCTCTTGAATAGAGGAGATGAAAAAATCAAGCCTGTTAATATCCTTGTACCTCACTGTAGACGTGAGAATGAGAAAAAGCCAGACTGCAGCAAGAATGAAGACTAGCATAAGGTGTAGAGATCAGCAAAAGATGGAGAGGTGGTTTTTGAGTCTCTGCTACCAGCTTACCCAGGCCTACCTATATCCCTTTCCAGGAGATACTCCAATGCTATGAAAAATACAAAAAGCCCTAATGCTTATGTTAGTTAAAATGGGTATCAGTTAGTTGCAGCAGCAGTTAGGGCTTAACTCCTAAACCCACTGCCCTCAAAGAAATAATAAAGGAATTTACTAAATACCTAGTGTGTACTAGGCTGTTCATAGGCATTATCTCATGTAATCCCTTTAGCAATCCTAGAACTTTAAATAACCTTATTTCCATTTTACCGAGGAAGAGACTGACGATCAGAGAAGTTAACTACTTCATCCCTGGTCACACTGTCCATCACACAGAGTGAGTCCAAACTCCATCCTCTTGTGTTGTTTGCACATGTCCTTAGAAATCTAGCTGAGGAAGAAAAACTCCCTTGCATTCAGTAAATAAAAAGTATAATAAATTTCAGAATATCGTTAGTGATGTATTATCACAGATAAAGAAATGTAAATGCAGGACGGAGTAGCAAGGACAAGCGTCTCGAGATAGAACTCTCTCAGTTACAAATGACAGAAAAGACAGCCAAACTCACTGACTGATTCAGGAACTCAGAAGTGCAAAGGTCAGTCTTGCTTCACACACAGAGGATCTGGTACTACAAGGAACCCATCGGTCCTCTGTCTTTGTTCATAGACTCTGCTTTTCTCTTTGTTGCTTTCACCCTCAGAATACTTTCTGCAAGTAGTGTCCTTAAGCATGTTTCAAACACTTGCAGGTCCTGAAAATTACACTTGTGGCTTGTGTAAAATGGGGGCCTCTGGCCTGAAGTCCTTTGCCCTTTCCCCAAAGATGGAGCCGAGGGAAAAGGCTATTATAATCCCTGAAAGTTGACAGATAGCTGTTTGGCAGAAAGTTCCAGGTTTTTGGTACCAAGAGCATGGTACAGAAGGAAAGGGGTGGGCTTCAGAAGGGCACATCCCCTTGGCCTCTCATGGAAAGGCACAGCCCAAGACCAAGAGTAGTCTCTGGATGGAGTCCCCAGTTATCCAGACCTATGAATGACACCAGGTGGCACCCAGCAACTTCAGACTTGCAACTACTTAATATAAGGTCCAAGGGAAGATAAAGGAAACAAACAAAAGTCCTAAAACACCTCTGAGTTGAATCCTATTGGCCAGACTCGGGTCTCATGCTCATCTTTGACTCAATGATTGTTGCCAAAGAATTGGAGTATGCTGATTAGCCGGTCCTGATTCTGAGCACGCATCTGGAATTGGGTGCTTGGGTCAGCACCACAGAACCACACAGATGGAGGAGTGGTTATGCTGCTACCTGAAGCCAGGGGTTAGATGCTGAGAAGGCCGAAGAAAAACATGCAAACCACAGCCTGACTATATAAGACTTCTCAGGAGAATTATAACTTGAGATGTTAAGAACCACCATGATAATATGTAATACAATATAACAATAATTATTATTATAATTCTGAGCAGAATCATACAAGTAATAACTAACATTTATTGAGCATTTAGTGTGTGAGAACCACTTTGCTAACGGCCTAAAATATATCATTTCATTTACGTAACTGCCCTGATGTATAGATATGATCATCATCCTCATTTTATAAATGAGGAAACTAAGGGTTAAAGAATTTGAGCAACTTACTTTATGACAAAGCCGGAGTAGAACTCAGGACGGTGTAACACTGATGTCTTGCTATTCACCACTACGATATACGTGGAAATTTTCATTTCTCACACACTTAGCCATAAACGTTTGATGTTATGAATAAAACATCTGATAAAAGACTTGCAGAACTGTAATTCTACATCTTGAATCCTATGGCAAGTCAAAGGAGAATACGAAAGGGAAGATGGGTACAAGGACCTTTTCTCCTTGATCCTGTTCTTCCCTAAGATTACATCTTTAGCCCAAGGAAGTCTGTCTGAAGATGCAGGAGCTTGGAATCTCACCTTGCAGACTCAGAAGTTGTTTTTTGTTTATTTGGGTTTTTTTGTTTATTTGGTTTGGTTTCCTTTCTTCATGGTTTTGACTATAAACTGTATAAGTAATTTTGTTTGCCTGGGGTGTGCTTTGGGTTGGATATAATAGCAAAGTTTAAAAGTTCTGCTATTCTTTGGAGGATATTGTTATACTCTTTCAAAATTGAAGGCTGAGAAAAATATTTTTATCTTATTATTTTTTTCTGTTCTAGTTTTTTTTTTAATTAATTTTTTTTGGCTGCGGTGGGTCTTCGTTGTGCACGGGCTTTTCTCTAGTTGTGGCGAGCAGGGGCTACTCTTGGTTGTGGTGAGTGGGCTTCTCATTGCGTTGGCTTCTCTTGTTGTGGAGCATGGGCTCTAGGCACACAAGCTTCAGTAGTTGTGGCACGCGGGCTCAATAGTTGTGGCTCTCGGGCTCTAGAGCACAGGCTCAGTAGTTGTGGCGCACGGGCTTAGATGTTCCCTGGCATGTGGAATCTTCCCGGACCAGGGCTCGAAACTGTGTCTCCTGCATTGGCAGGCAGATTCTTAACCACTGCACCACCAGGGAAGCCCTCTGTTCTAGTCTTTATCATTATTAAAATAATGGTAACAATCTTGAAATCATTTTAAATGGTATGTCATTTGTGAATAGTTAATACTATGTCAATGGTTCAAAATCAAATCGATTAAAATTTACATATTGGGAAGTCCTTTTTTCTACCCATGGCCTCTCTCTTCCCTATAGGTCATCATTTAATCACTTTTATGGGGTTTTTTTGTAGCTTTTCAATGTTACTAAATTTATTATGTAAAACTATTCCATCATAACTGTTACAACATTCAAGTGTTCAGGTTCCCATGTTCCTTACCAAATTTTTCCATAGGGAAATTTGCAAATCAGATATTTCAAACCAGAAGAATAAAAAAGAAATGGGTGGAGGAAACCTAAGCCATAGCCGCAGGTATTTCATACCACTTATTTTTTCCCCTTGAAATCTTGCAAAGTTGATCTCATTTACTCTTCAAAATATGGAAGTGATAGTTTGGGTGCCAACAGTCACTGCAACTTGAGGTGCACACTTTTTTCCTTTAGGTTCAAAGTCCTACCACCACGAACATAGCTGACATTTCTGATGGATCCAGGTATTCATGGAACAGCCAACTCCTGTCAAGTTCTCGGAGCTGCAGGAGTTAAAGAAATATGATCCCTGAAGTGTGCAGTAAGTCATCTACTGTCCCCAACAGCCAACATGTGAAAAAATATCACATGAGGACACGAGTGGGTGTTAATGGCATGTGGGTTTTGGTTCAACCTAGGAAAGATGGTAGTGGTCCAAGCTGATCAACATTTAACATCTTTGCAATTATTTGTTGATTCTTCTATAATTGTGTTGGGGAGAAAAAATAATTTTCTCTCTACCCTTCTGAGTTCTTGGCTAAGACCCATGTACTAGAAGACAGATGGACAAGAAAAAAAACCACACAAATATATTAACATGTATATTTCATGTAAACATTGGAGATGGGGATAAAAGTAACTCTGGAGATGGCTTAGGATTGAAGCTTAAATACGAGGCCTCTTATGGGAGCGTAAATGACTTTTACAAAGAATGAATGGGCCCTTAGAAGAACAGATGGGAGATATGATAGTTTGTGACAAATTTGTCTGGGTGTGATGTCAAATTCTAGACTCACCTCCTGGGACAAGTGTTAATATTCTGTGGTTGATGAAACTCTTGGGGAGGGGATTTATGACAATTGAATTCCTTTTGAAAGATTTGTCTTTAGGTCCATAAGGGAAATTCAGAGAAAGTTTCTACCTGCATTTGCTGGTTTTCAAGTGCTTACCGCTCAAAATAATCAATATGACAAAGTGTCATATTTGGAGGCTGCATATTCTGCTACTCTTCCCCTTGACTCCCAACTTTATAAAGGCAATTTTTTTCACTGCTGTAGCTCCATTTCCTGACTTGTCTGATATTAAATAAATATGGAACAGGCTGCTTCCGAGAGAAGGGACCTCCTTTTCAGGAGGTATTCAAGGAGAACTCAGATCTTCATTTGGAGAGAAACCGGTGAAGAAGATGACCTTTAAGTCTCCATCTAACTCTTGGATTCTGTGATTCCCAGAATAATAAAATCAGTTACTATTTGTACTCCCCTAAGAAAAGGCAGAAAATGGATGGCACACAAAGAACCACTGGCTCAGGCCCTGCAGGTGGTGTGGGAACTAGGGATGGTGCCAAGGGTTGGGAGGGACCCCCCCTGGGAAATCACTGTCACTGTCGGGCTGCCTCCAGTGTCAGAAGTAGAGCTTGGTGGGCTACAGGATCTGCATGGAGGAGTAAATAAAATAAATAAAACTCCTTACATCAGCCACAGGGGTTTTCTAAATTCTCGGCAAAAACGTAGAAGATGATGTTTCTTAAAAAAAATAAAATGAAAGAGTAAAAGCGAGTAAATAGTCTTGGAAGCATGATGAACAAAAAAATAAATAAAATAAAAACAACAATACCGAGACGAATAAAAGTAGACACGAAAGTAGTAAATGAGAAACAAATGGTATAAGCAGGCTGTGTTTTCCGTCGCCCTCTTTAACTGAACTCTCTAGTTAAAACTTCTCATGCAGTATCTGAGCAATGTGGTAAGCACCTATAATTGGCTTCTTACTAAAAAATCAATGCTGTTAAAAACCCACTTGTCTGAAAAGGAAATCTAAATATAAGTCTGATATAAATGGGTCTTTATGTGATTGTAATTTCTTAATTGGTTATAAATATGTGATTCTTTCTTAGGGGTGGGCTTCACCTCCACGTCAGGAAGGGAAGCAGTCCCCCTGGAGAGACGGAGCAGGATGCAAATCTGTAAGTCGCTTCAGCTCCTCCCTGCAGCAGCCTGGTCCCCACCAGGCGGCCAGCTCCTCCCTTTAACTGCACTGAGCTCTGCAGCCAGTCGACTCACAGCGAAGAGGAAAGAGACGGGGACTCTGGCTGAAGGGGGCCCCGGAGACTGCAAACGTATTGTATTGTCCTTGAAACTCCACAGTCTCCACTCCTCTCTGCACCCTCTTGCAGCAAGCATTTCTCCTCTTACAAAACAAAGAAACAAAGTAGCAATTACTTTTTCATACCCTCTATTAACGTAACCCTAAGAAATACCCCTCTTTTCCCCCAGACTTCAGTAAGCACAGATTTGGGATCCAGCAAGCCTTATCTTAAAAGGGCCATCTTTATTTGGCTCTAGAAATTGAAACAAACAAACAAAAGTAATCCCAATTCAGATCTTTTAAATCAGCTTTCTCCAAACATTCACATTTGGAGTACTTGAAAACTTGGCGCTCTGTAGCCTGTTATTCCTTTCCGTGAACCTCACCTGAGGGACTGAGGATCCAATGCCTAGGAGTCTTAGGGTGCGTGGGATAGATGAACCGGGGCACAGAATCATCAGAAAGGCAAAAGAGCTTTATCACTCATCCTCTCTGTCTCTCTCATTCTGTATTATCCCCTGAAGAGGCAGCCCAGACAGAGCGTGGCCACTATTTCTGCACATGGCTGAGGCGGTCTGCCTCACATTTAGGCCTAAGTTCTAACAGCCAACTTGTCAATGAATGCCATTAGAGCAGATGTGCCACAGGCACTCGGGGACTGAGCGGCGGGCAACCTCAGATCACTGTGGGAAGAGCAGACATCGGGTGGTAACAACTTTCAGTCGTTACTGACCTGGGCTGTATTCAAACCAGTGACCTAGAAATGAAGGACTCCAAATCCCATTACTAATTCCCCGAGCCATCAAGTCTCCCCTATGGCCTGGATCTTGTCCTGAAACTCAGGTCTCCTGTTGAAATAGCATCAGACAGCAGCCACTGCACTGGCAGGCAAAGGTTTTAAAATACAGGGGGGGGGTGGGAGAGGAAAACATGCACTTACAGAGTTGGCTTTAATTATTACTTTAAAGTTTTTCAGCTCCTTTAAACCTAAAAACCTGAACCTTCTTTAAAGTCAAAAGCTTGCCAGGAAGTACAAGAAGGGTGTTCAAACAAACACAGCCTTCTGTTTTGCTTGAATAGGGAAAATACACATGCCCCCTCCCAAACCCAAGAATAATGAGAGGAAACCAAATGAGAGGAAGTTGTTGAAAAGGAAAGAAAGAGATTAAATGAGTATTGCAAGGACGAGAAGAATATTTACTGCCAAAGTAAGAAAAAGGAGCTAAATGAAAGCCTCCTTGAACAGCTTTCTCCTCTCACTTGTTATCTCTAGGCCGTGCTCTCAGTTCCTCTCATCAAAGAGGGACAATTATTTTTCAGTAAAAAGTAGGGTTTTTGTGAGTTAGGTAAAGCCCGTGCTGGGTGAGCTGGATTAAAATGGCATGCAAAGTTCTGTCTTGCCTTTTCAGGCAAAAGCTCCAGCTTTGCAAACAGTCCTGTAGATGGAGCTGCACTCTGCGATTCTAAGATCGCGGCCCCAACAATGAAGCAATTGTTTCCTGTCTCCACTTAGCAATTCCTCCCTCTCTTTCGGTTCTTTCTGGTTGCATGTTCTATTTATTTTAATGTATACCTTTGTGTAAAGCCTGTCTCTGAGTGGTTAGATATCCCGTTGATATGTGGCCTTCAAGGGGGAAAAGGGAGTGCAGCCTATTCCCATGACATGCTAGGGCTTTGTAGAGCCAAAAAATCCTTCTCAGGAACACCTAATCCTTGGGCTCCGGCCAAGTACCACAATCCTTCTGTACAACTGACATGGGCCACTTGGGACACTTGAGAGCTTTAGGTGTGTCTTTCTGAAGTCAGCCCCGGCCAAGCATGAGGCAAATGTGCCCGACCAAAGAAAATAAATTATGTGGACTCCAATTTTCAGCAGTTATGAAGTATTAAATTACACACGCAAAGAATTCACTTTGGGATTAACTCTTTGGAATGGAAACACAATCTTGTCACAGCACTTGTAAAAGGAGCATGCTCTGTGGAAGGCCTTCCTTTCCAGAGACCCAGAGGTGGCTGACCAGGAGGCAGAGATACTAAAAGAAATAGACTGTAATTAAATACAAATATGGTAGGCTGCTACCTGGGCACGGGAGAGGGTGTGTGGTTTGGGGGTTTCTGTCCTGTCTCTGAGGATATGCTGCTCCCTGTGTACTGAATATCTTGATGATACTGCAAAGTTTTGTGAATTCACAGCAAATGCCACTTTCAGCTCTTAATCAGAACGCATTTCATCCTAATTCACACAGTCCTGGTGTCTGCTTCTTCATTCGGATTTAGAGAAGTGGTTGAGAACCACTGGAACTTGAGTGAAATCACATCTACAGAACTCCTGAAAAGGCATTTGTCTTCTGTGACTCAGTGAGTGATGGCAGAGGACATCCTGCCCTGCCCCTTTTAAGAATTCCTGGTTCCCTATAACCATCTGAAGCTCTAAGTTTTTAGTACACGACGTGGCTGAAATTTAACATATGAATTCGGCAGAAGAAAATCAAAGCACGGCTGTTTGTTTCCTCCTTAAAGCCATTTATTTACCAAATGACCACAGAAAGCAAGTCTTCAACAATAACAGGAAGAAATCCATCGCGAAGAGCTTAAAAAAGATTTTTTAAACAAAGTTAACTTTCCATGGGGTGTGCATTTTAAGTATGCAAAGCCAGTTCTGGCGAAACATGCAGCCTCACGGCTCCTCCCCTCAGTTCATTAGCGGAGAGTGTGTGGTCAGCCGGAAGAACACTGTGCCTGGGGGCCGGCTCTGAGTCCCCAGACAAATCCCTCCCTGACCTCACATGTGTCCCTGGAAAATCTAACTACAGAGCCACATGTCTGAGACACTGCGGGACTCATTCACTTGCCTCCTTTTCACCAAGGAGGAAACTGAGGCTGGCAGAGAAATCATGAATTGCTAAAAGTCACACAGCTAGGACTGTAAGTTTTCTAACTTCCTGTGTAACTTGCTTCTAACACAACACATTTCTAATTAGAAAAATATCTCCATTTCCCTGTGCCTCAGCTGCTCCCGTCCATACAGAGAATATCTTTTCAGACATTTGCTATTTACAGTCATATGGAATATTTTGGGACACATTTAAAGATTCGCTAAAATAATTCAAAGGATAATAAATGGATGTTTGTTGTGTTTGTATGTGTAAAAAAGAGAGCCTGAGAGAGAAAAAGAATGAGAAGGAGACATCAAGACAGAGGAAGAGATGAAGTTCCTGACATCATAGGGTTGTTGGGTGGAGTAACTAATAAAAGTAATTGCTAAGCACTGTGAAATTAGACTGCTGTGTAAAGCTAAACCAGGATGAACCCGAATTTGCAAATGTCATGGGACTTTTATTTTCAACAGGTGGCATTTGAGAATGCAAACTATAAGCGTCCAAATGAGAGCTCAGTGTAAAAGGGAGGAAATAAGGGGATTTACACACTTCTGAAATCAGGTTGACTGAAAAACATTGCTTCATGTTTGCAGTCTTCTACAATGCACGTATGGAGAGGAATGGCTGATGGAAGATGCGCTTAGAAAATGCTTCTCTTATTTTTATTGGTTAATATAGAAGAAGAAAAAAAGGTAAAAAAAATCTGCTACACAAGGGAAAAGCCACAGACACTGCTTGTGGACAAATGAGGGTGAGCGAAAAACCCCAAATGAGGAAGGCAATAAAACAATACAAAAGCCCACCCATTGCACCCGTCATGATATTCTACCCAAATTGCTTTGCCTGTATTAGATCCACCCTCATATATTTACTCAGATAAGAAAGAACTTTTTGCTGGCAAGCACCCCGCGTGAGTTTGATTTATCACTCACAATACGAAAAGGCTGCCAAACAAGCCTTTATAATTCCCAGTTCTTAAAATTATTATCATCATTGGGCGTGGTAATAAGGCTCGAGGTCGTAGGTGTGTACACACTATTCCTGGCAAGAAGTTAGTTTGTTGAGGCTGGTTTTCTCTGCCAAAAATGTGTCACAGAAGGGGTGCCTCATCCATGTCGGACCTAAAGAAATATTTTCTCCAAGCTTGCATATAGCAAGGGATCTGTATTGTGTGACAGATGCCATAAAGGAGAAACTATTTCTGCTTAATGAGGGATGCAGACTAAAGCATCCTAATGATTATAACGGTGACCTGAATTACCTGGTAAAGAAATAAAAACTCTCATCCCAAGGATTAATCTAAGTTTATGACAGTCTGAATTCTTCCCCACGTGTTGGATAACTGATTTGATCAATTGCTAACTTCGAATATTCATGGCCTAAGAGGCATTAAAGAGTTTGCCCACAGTGTAAAGTTAGATGTGACCCTTACCCTATTCCTCCAATCCTACCCTTTGCAAGAAATGTATACCTTATAACTGGAGATGTTTAAAGGATGCACAACTGAGGCCAGATTTAAATGGGTGATGCAAGAAACTTACTGGAAATCAAAGATAGGTCGGTAAAAATCCTAACTCCCCAGCCCTTACTTCACTGTATTATAAAAGAGGACTGATGTAAGGATCTCCGAACTTAAGTCTTGATGGCATTCATCTGAAAAATAATTTGATTTCAAGTGGCAGAGAGCCTCCCTCAGACATGTATACAACTCCTGTGCATGTGTATTTCTGAGGTGAGGTTTTGGCCTGTTATCATTAAAAATAATCTTTAGTTTCTCTTCTTGTCTCCTTTGTTTGTTTGAACATACCGTGAAAAATAGCTGTCAGAACTTTTCGGTAGAGTGCACATATGACTTTTTTTTTTTGGAACAAAGGCATTTTGACCAATGTGTATTATGAAAGCAGATTTTATATAAATATATATGTATAAAATAAGCTCATCTGCACACGGCTCAAGGGAAGTCAAACTCACTGTAGAAATTTTCCTAATGTTTACGTCAGCCGAGTTTTCAGATTTCAATACGTGTAGAGAAAATAAAGGCAAGTGGATAATTGTATAGGAAAGAGGGCTATGGACTGTAACTGGCATCTGTTTTACTATAATGCACGCAATAGACTGGCCAGCGGTGAGTTTCTTTACCAGAGACCCAGACCTGCTGGTATTCTGTTGCAAAACACCACCGAAGAGTACGGTTCCTGCAAAATGCCACTGAAATTTATGATTCTTGATGTGTTTAAATCTATCTATCTATCTATCTATCTACCTATCTATAAATATATTATTGTTTTATTTTTGTTCCAGAGAGGAGGTAATATAACTTACATAAATATGTAAACTCACAATGTAATAAAGTAAAATTAAAGAATACATGGTTCCGGGAATAGAACAGAGGTAAAACAGCAGTAGGAAAGATAAGATGAAGGCAGAAGTGAGATTCGTACATACAATGTCCTCCCTCAGGGACTTTACATTTGCTGGAGTGTTTAGTGAACGTTCTCAGAAGCAAGTGGAAAAGGGGTGTTTCAAGCTATTTTGTGATTCACAACATCCATAATAATACCGATAATAATTTCTCAGGAGAAATACAACCAGGCATGGTTCTCGGACCAGAAAGAACTTTCTAACACAGGGCTTCAAAAACAATATGGGAACTTCAACCAGTGCTCACCAGTAGCTCAATACTAAAGCTCAACTTATGGAGAATAACTCTACATAATATCAACAGGCTTCTTATAAAACCATTCTTTTTCTGACTGCTTTGCTGGATCTTCCTCGAAGGATTCGGTCGGT
This sequence comes from Neophocaena asiaeorientalis asiaeorientalis, assembly GCF_003031525.2. Classification (NCBI taxonomy): domain Eukaryota; kingdom Metazoa; phylum Chordata; class Mammalia; order Artiodactyla; family Phocoenidae; genus Neophocaena; species Neophocaena asiaeorientalis. The sequence continues at coordinate 5,148,457 of NW_020173124.1, read as the reverse complement.
GAAACTCCCCCTTTCCCTGACTGCTGTCACTCCCTTGGTAATCTCATCCAGCCTGGTGACTTTAAATATCATCTTTATATGGACCACCCTAAAATGTTTCTATCACTGGCTTCTCTCTTCAGCTCCAGACTCAACATTGAAACTGACAGGCTCAATAAGTATCTCAAATTTAACATGCCAAAGAAGAAAAATTGGTTTGAGCCCCGTATCTGCTCATTCCCTAAGATCACCTACTTGGGAAAAAGTCAGTCTATTATTTAATATGTTAAGACCAATAACCTGAGAGTTACCTTTAATTCCTCACTTTCTTTTATATTTCACGCTAATAATTTCTATTATGCTTTCTTTCAAGATGCCTTTAATTGTTACGGCATGTGGGATCTTCCCGGACCGGGGCACGAACCCACGTCCCCTGAACCGGCAGGCGGACTCTCAACCACTGCACCACCAGGGAAGCCCCATTTCTCACTTCTTTATTGCCATAAGCCTGGACCAAGCCATTGTGACCTCTTTTCAAGAACACTTCCACCTTTTTTCTTATTATGTTTATTCTCTAGTTAGTAGTCAAGGTGACCACTTAATAAATGACTCAGATCATGTCACTACCTTGCTTCAAACTATCCACTGGCTTCCGTCAAATTTTAAGCAGAATCCAGGTTTCTTCCCATGGCCTGTATAGCCCTACCTGATAGAATCTCCGTTATTATCTCAACCTTTTCTCCAAGCTCACTTCTTCTCAGCCATGCTGACTACTCTGCTATTTTTTGAATATGCCATGCATGGTCCCACCTCAGGGCCTTTACGTTTACTGTTCTCTCTACTTGATATGTTCTTCCCCTAGTAAACTGCATGACTTCCATTCAGGTTTCTGATCAAAAGTCACATTTTCAGAAAGGCTTTGCCTTTCTGCACACACCTCCCCTGACCCTCACAACTCTCTTCTCTTACCCTGTTTTATTGCTTTTCAGAATACTTAACATTAACAGATGTGGCTTTTTAGCATATTTGTTTATTTTCTAGATTGTACACTCCCAAAGGTCAGGGATTTGTGCGTTTGGTCCACTGGACAAATTTGGTCCGTTTGGACAAATCTCAATGACAAAAACAGTTTTTGGCCTCAATGTAGGTGCTCAATAGAAAACAAACTTGAATTAATTATTGAATGAATCAAGGAATAGACTTTTGGATTATCTAGAAGAATGGATAGTTTGCCTATCCTTTAACTAATTTTTGACAAATAATGTTTCCCTCACTTAATTTCTTATGAGTATTGATGAGAAGGGAATTTGAGGTCATTCTCCCTCAGAAGTTACTTGGAGCATAGCTTTTAAATTAAGCTATATGTCAAGGACAGGTCCACATGCTTTACCAATAAGCCACACTAGAAGTTGATGTGGCATCAGTGCGAGAATGTACAAGACCTAATGATGACATATACCTGGACAGAAGGACAACTGGTCTCCACTTGGAGATGCACCAAGGGAGTTTGGGGTACAGAGATAAGATTCTCCTTCAAAGACGTAAATAGAGTAGAATGAGCATTTATATCACCAAATTTCAAGTCACAGAGCATGACCACGGTGATTTTAACTTAGAACATTTTCAAACACATATAACCAAATACCTGCCTTAGACATTTAAAAACAACACACAATAGCAGAATTTTAAAAACAAAACTTCTGTAAATGCAAGTTAAAGTAATTGGAAAAGATACACTAAGGCATTTGATGGAGTTAATTTGTGGTAAAGAATCATTGATTAAAACTCACCAAAATATGTATGGTCAGGTATGCATTTTTTGACACCATATTAAATTACTATGAACATAACACCTTAAAACAGCACCTGTTTATTAATAGAAGTTGATTGGACTCTTCTAGGTTCTATGCTTCCAGTCCTACAAAGCCAAAGTCAAGGTATCGGCAATACTGCATTCCTTTCTGGAGGCTCAAAGGGAGAATCCATTTCCAGGCTCATTCAGGTTTTTGGCAGAATCCAGTCCCATGCTATTGTAGAACTGAAATCCCTGTTTCCTTGCTGCATATCCCGAGTTCTTTCTCAGCTTTTAGAGTCTATGCACATTCCTTGGCCTGTGTCCTCAGTAATTTTAAAGTTAGCAGTAATAGGTTGAGTCCTTTCATGCTTCCAATCTTTCCTATCCTTGAGTCACATATCTTTTGCCTCTTTTTACTTCAGGGGGGAAAGCCCCACCGCTCTTAAAGGTTCATGGTATTCTTACCCAAATAACATAGGAAAATCTCTCTACCTTAATTTTTACAAACTTAATTTCACCTGCAAAGTCGATTTTGCCATATAATGTAACATTTTCACAGGTGAAACACCAGGGGACAATGATCACGGGGTCACAATCCTGCCCACCACTGGTCATTTCAAAAAGACAATTTTAATTTTAGAACAGTTGACTGGTAGCTCTTGTTTTTGAAGACAAATTGCAATTACTATTCTAATTTGACCAGAACACTTCCAGCTTATGGGAAGACCATGGTATTACCATGTTGTCTACACATGACCTAATGTCTATTTCTATATTCTCAGTGCTATGGAGGAGTCTCCATGACCTTCCTTGTGACCTTAGTAAAATCAAAGGGGGAGGGGATAGTCAAGTTTATTCACTAAGTCATTTCAGGGCAAAAGCTGTGGCTCCTTTGTGCACATTGCAGTGTGTATATCACACGTCCTTTCTAGGAATCCAGGAAGGAGACAGGGCCAGCCATGCCTGCTGATACTACTAAATTTGCCTGTTCAAAACTTGTCTAATAAAGGAGATCTATTTGAATAAGGAAACATCTTTACTAAAAATCTATACTCTTTGACCTAAGAAAAATTATCTGAAATTTTTGTTTAGGAGCTAAGAGATTAAACTTAAAAATCGGAATGATTGGGATTCAGAACATATTGTGACATGCACCTGACTTATAACTCTATTAATTTCTCCTTTCTTTAAGAATTTACTTGACTTTCCTGACACACTTCATTTACTTTCATACTCAAGGCTCTACTTCACCTCTGTCACCTTCACAAAAAAGGAAGAGGAAAACCAAGTTTTAGGCATTTATGTGTATCAAAGATATTGAAAGAGTAACTATGTAGCATTTCATAATATCCTTCTTTCTTTCTTTCCTTCCTTCCTCCCTTCCTCCCTTCCTTTCCTCCCTTCCTTCCTTCCTAGCTGCCTGCCTTCTTTTCTTCTCACTTTTCTTCCTTCATCAAATATTGATTAAACACATTATATAAGAATTGTGCTGGTTTCTAAAAGTACCCATACGAAGAAGACATAGTTCTTGTCCTCAAAGTGTTCATAGTCTAGAGGCAACGTCAGGTGTAACTCTGGAACACAACAGCAAGAACACCTAAGTGTATCAGGAGATGATAAGAGGAGGAAGAAATGTTTGAACAGTATTTCAAAAATGAATGGAGGCAATGGAATGGGTAGTCCAACAAAACAACATCATGGGAAAGCAAAGTGTGTTCAGGAAAATTCTTGAGTTATGAGTGGACCTTTGGGGACTGAAAAGAGTGGTACTGGTTGAGTCTGGACAGGTAGGCATGGGTCCAATTATTAAAGATGAGTGAGAATATCAAATCACAATTATTACACAATTGGGGTTTATATTAATAATATATTAAGAAATAAAAATGGATACAATGAGCCATCAGAGAGCATGGGAAACCTTCTCAACCAGATGCATATCAGGACTCACAAGAAAAACAACTTTTAAGATGTGAGAGCTGACTTGATAGCCTACTACGCTCCTAGGATTCAGCTTCTCTTTGCCTTTGTATTTTGAATTCTAGCAAGCAACTGCTGACTGGTTCTCCTTCCTGCTAATAACTTCCCTTTACTCAAGATATACTCCCTTCGATTTTATGGCTTCTGCTAAATGCATTCCATGTAGGTCTTTGGATTTCAATGGTACTCACTTGTTTCCATCTCTCTCTGTTTCCCACGTTAAAAATCATCAGGAAAAAAAGAATTGGTTAGGATTCTGTCCATGACATAAAATGCTCCTAGAGAGCAGATATCTCAGGCCATCTGCCACTGAAGTCACGTGCCTGCCAGTGGACAACAGTGTTCATCAGAGTCCATAGCATAGATATGAGAAGCTGCAGTATGGGACCGCCTGCAGCAATGTTTCTCAGAAAAGCCAGCCATTGAAGGATACAGGGCACCATTGAATAAATAGGATTAATAGGATTAGAAGTATTTGATATTTATTCTGTAGGTGATAGGCATTCATAAAAGGACATTAAGAAGGAGAGTGAATGTTTATATTCATATTTTGGAAAGATAATGCAACACAGAGGGTGTCTTAGGTCTGCAAACAGGTAGAAACAGTGATAGAAGAGGAACAAGTTGGGAAACTATTGCAATAAGCAAGGAAAAAGTAATGTACAATGGCCTGACTGAAGTGGCAGCATTGTGAGGTGGAGGAGGAGGGAAGAGACAGTAGGTGAAGTATTTACAACAATGTGTGCTCTGGGGCTTCCCTGGTGGTGCAGTGGTTGAGAGTCCGCCTGCCGATGCAGGGGACGCGGGTTCGTGCCCCAGTCCAGGAAGATCCCACATGCCGCGGAGCGGCTGGGCCCCCATGGCCGCTGAGCCTGCGCGTCCGGAGCCTGTGCTCCGCAACGGGAGAGGCCACAGCAGTGAGAGGCCTGCGTACTGCAAAAAAAAAAAAAGAAAAGAATGTGTGCTCTGGAATCACACAGGTCTGTGTTTGAAACTATGATACTTAGTAGCCTGTGACTATTGTCATTCCACCTCTATCAGCCTCTGTGTCTGCATGAGTAAAATAAGGATAATGCTAGCAAATACTTTGTTAGACTATGGTAATAATTCTCTGAGGTTACATTGGAACATTCATGTAAAGTATTTAGCAAAGAGCCTGGTATTCAGTAAGCATTCCATAATGCCAACTTATGTGTTAGAATGTTACTCTCAGAATTCATGACTTTTCTGGATGGGGATAATAATTATCGAGGTGAGGAAGCATTCCCTCCTAGAATCCTGAGTCCCTGGCTGGAAAGTCTAAATTCAGATCATATGCTCTTACCATTTCTCCATATTGCTGGGGGAGATAATAAATCTACAGCAAAGGCAGGTGTAAACACATAATGGTTTGGAGTTTCATATGATTCTCTTTTTGGAAGAAGGCACTAGTTAAAAACATGGCTGAACTTCCAAAAAAAAAAGATATTTGAAATGTCCAGATATTTTAGAGAGTTATCAATTAGGGTGTCAACATTCTTCAACGTAAAACTAATTCAAGAGCACCTCATCACAACTACAGCAATATTTTAGAGGAAAAAAGTGAATATAGACTAACTCAGCAATGAAGAGACTTTCCAAATAAGTATCACACAGCGGTATGATTTTAGGAAACTTTATCATACCTTGCCCCTATCATGACAATCCTCACCTTGCATTCTGTTGATAATGGTTCTAAGCAGGTACTAAAGCAGAAATCTTGGGATAACAGAGGAGACAGCTATGAGGAAGAAAGACTCATGTTAACGCTGATTCCTCTTGGTTGACAGTTTCTTTTCTTTCGTGACTCTAAAGAGAACTAGAATCTCAAAAATTCTTGCCTCTCTTTTCCCTCCACGAACTTCTTTAAAGCTAAATCTTTATCTGTTTATTCAATAACAATTTACACCTGATCCTCCCTAGCACTAGGCTAGGCACAAGACTCTCCAGAAATCATTATTTCTCTCCATAATTTAAAAAGTCCAATAACAACTGATTTTAGAATTTGAATCAGGTTAATAATGTAACATAAACACTAATTAAAAGAAGCATTCTGCTGAAGGTGTCAGGGATGTTCTTCCACAGTCCTGAATTCTTCTAAAGAAAGAAAAATGGTAGTTTTCAATTTTGTAGCCCTTTAATACTTAGGATTTCTCTTTCTTTTCCTTTCTTAAAAATGTTCAGTGCCAAGTGAAACCTATATAGCTCTTTTCCTAGATACCTGTTGATGGTGCTGCTTGAAAAGGCAAAAGAATTGCAGTAAATGATTATTTGGCTGAACAGTTTGAGTTTGTCATACACATAAAAGGTAGCCTCGAAGGAAGTATAGAGGCAGCAGTCAGGAAGGAAACGAAGAGGAACTGAAAGAAAGTGTCCTCTCATGGAAATAACTTCTCCATTGAGTCAGATTATTGGGTCCCTTTTGTCATTTGTCCTCATTACATTTACGTCAAAGTTGTGCTACATTAGAAATTAATTATGGTGGGTTGAAACAGTGAGAGCGACTACTGTCAGGCTGAGTTTAAATTGGACTATAAAAAATAACTAGGCATTACACTGTAGGAGGAAAATAAATTATTTTGTAAGGGGCTTTGAATATATACATAGGTTTTTTCCTATGGCTAATTACTGCTTTTAGGTTTAACTCTAAATTCAAAAGTATCATTACTTTTCACAGTAGAAAATATCACCATGGCTACACATTTACTTAGTAATCATTTCTATGGAATGTTCTGCATTGTCCCAGGCACCAGAATAGACTGGAAATGCAGAAGTGAAAAATATATAGCCCCTGCCCCCAAGGATCTCACTGATTGATTATGATCAATAAGAACTAATCTATCTTTTACATGTATTTAGTTTGGACTTTGAATCTAAATAATTGTATGAAATTATCCTGCAGTCAGATAATTAATAGCCTCAAGTCATTGCTGTGATGAAATAATAAATTGAAAGCCTATCAAATTATCTCTAGTAATTTCTATTCCTGAAAGGAAGAAACACAAAACTTTTCCAATAGGACAATTCCTCATGTTACTATAATGTAGGACAGATTTTTTTCATAGTGCATCATATTGCACTGATTTATTCAATGAAGGTATAGAATATAATTGTGAAGGAAAATAATATGGACAAAATGAAGTAATGGAATTGTCTCTGTATAATTAAAATTAGCAACTTACTGTTAAAGTGAAGTCTGGGCTGATATTCCGAATTGACTCATACTTAGGCTGTTTTCTTTCCCCCTCTTTCTTGGAAGAGGTCAATTAGAATGGCAGTGTCAGCCCAGGTTTTTGTAGTTTTAAGGAAACAGGTTGTTGAAACATTTTTATTTTCCCTGATTATGGCTGTAATGATTCAAATATTAAGGTTGGACTTTTCATGTCCACACTGAATCTCATTTTAGGCTGTGCCTTCAAATTAAGTTGGTATAGTATTCTAAGCCAGATGTTTGTGGGAAAACTTTGTCCCAATTATGGATATGTTTCAAGCAAAAAGTTTTCTTTGGGTCTGCATTGTTGAGCTAAGAGCCTCAATTCTCCCCAACCTTTGTACATGTTTCAGCACTGCCATGAGCCAGAATGTGTAGCCATTCAGAATTTTTTTTACTATTTACTACGAGTAGCTGTTCTGAAGCTGCATCTATCTAATAACTATTTATAAACAGCTCAGTTCTCATTCCCTCCTCATAACAGCAGATCTTACTATGAAGAACGTCTGCTAAATTCAAGTCTCCTTACAGACAGAAGAGGGAATTCAAAACATACATTTGTAAGTCATACATTTCAGTCAGCTTGGTAAACATTTAACAAAACTACTGCAAGTGCAATTATTTTTGATAATGACTACTCCTTTCCTTCTTTCTTTTTAGTCACAAGTTGATTGTGATTCTATAATATTTTAAACAGCAGTGTAGTTCTTTTGAGAAAAAGAAAGGGGTAAGTGAACACTTTTTAGTGGATATATAAACAAGAACTTAACCTGTAAAAACCAGAGATAAACAAGGTTCAGAATATGTGAAGCATTACCTGGGGCCTATTTGAAAGATTAAAAAATGTGGTAGAACTACCCAAATCCAGAACAACAGGGTGCTTCAACAATCAATAAGAGGGATCCAGCAGTGGAAAAAATGAACATGAAAAAAGTATTGGAAAATTAAGACCATGAAGAAAGAAACTGACATTGCTTAACCTAGAAAAGAAATGGTTTGAGGGAAACAATAGAAATTTCATCATATGAAGACTTATTTTATAGATGATGGGGTCCAGATGTTTCCCTGTCTCCTTAGCTAATATGGTATTATGTGACAACAGAAATTTTAGGTTAATTATTGTGACTATACAGGCTGAGAAACTCTGAAATTGTTTATCAAGAGATGTGTATAGGAAGATTTATTCAGCCATGCAAATTGACATGGCGCCAGGTACCCACAGGGCCTTATTAAAATTAACCTTCAAACAAGAAGCTGAAGTTTTGATGGCCTCAAACATCACAGACATGTGCATATACGTAAAATAAACAAATTTAAAAAAGAAATTTGATATCTGTCTCTTTGAGATTGTTCAGGATGCTCGTCTTACCTTAACTATGTCTGAAAAGGGTCACTTTTCTTATGCATGTATTTTTATGTTTTGCAGTGGTTTCAATTGAACACATCCATAACCTAGATATCTAGGAACAGATTTCCATTTGGTATATCTAGGTAGAGACATTTTCATAGTAAAAGTAGGAAATGAACTCTTATTACATTTAGAGTAGTAAGACTTTCTCAAGAATGCATGATCACTGAAATATACAGGATAAACTCACTATTGCTAACTTAAAGTGAAAGCTAGAGATTTTGAGGCACTCATCACTTCCTTTTTCATGGAATGGCTCCTTTGATATTAAGAGAGAAAATTAAAATGAAACAAGATAGTAATCCACAAGAAGCAACTTGGACAGGATAGATGATTTAAGTTGTTAATTTTTTCACCTGAATGAGATGATGAATATAATTATTTTATTCTCTAATATTTAGAGAGAGATATAACATTCAAAATCACTACATAACATGCACAATCAGAAGTAAATATTATAGGTACTAATTATTTATATCAAAAGTAACATTGAAGAGATCCATTTTTGGCTTCATAGAGTAAGTCCACTGTAGCCATCTATTCCATCAAAAGAAACCTTTAGACAAATTATTTTAAAAAACTAACAACAGCTACCTGAAGATACCAAATAAGTAAACAACAAAGTGAAAATTTTGAGTGGGGTAGAAAATGTAAAGAAGCAAATGAGTCTCCCCCTATTTTCTTTTTACTCATGACTAAAACTAAAGAAACCAAGGACAACATAAGCAGGATAAAGGGCCCCTGTGGACGAAAAGTTATAGGTGAATCCCTAAGGTATAAGATTCAGAGAAGAGGATATGTGAATTCTGGTATGACCACGAACAACTCTCAACTTAACCCATGAGCTATGAATCATAAAGGTTTTGAAAACTGAACTGAGATTTGAGTCATCCACACAAGGCTCAGAAGGACCCTGAACTATGAATGCATGGATAGGACCCAAGTCAGCATAGAAAAGACCTAGAGAATGAAATTGAGATTTGAACTGCAATAGCTCAAAGGAGAAGGGACACAATTTCAGTCTGAACTAAATCAGGCTGATTTAGTATTGATTAATGGGTAAAATAAAAATATCTACAATCCCCAGAGGATTATAGCAAGACTCAGAGTCTGTACAACATAGCATTTGTGATGTCCAGAATATAATCCAATGTTACCTGCCATGCAAGGTATAAGAAAAGATAACTCAGAAACTAGAGTTATGAGGCAGAGTTTTTACAACAGCTATTATAATTATACATCATGAGATAAAGGAAAAGCAAATGAGTGAACAGATAGGCATATTTAGCACAAACATAAAAACTATAAAAATAAATCAAATGGAAATTTTAGAATTGGAAAATAAAATATTTTAAACTAAACCTCAGTACAGAATGGAGATGGTAGGTAAATGAGGAAACTGAAGATAGAGTAGTAAAAATGATCGCACCTGAAAAGCAGAGAGAGAGAAAAAAAATTTAGTTGAACATAGCCTCAAGAACCTGTGGGACAATATCAAAAGGTCTAAAAAATATATCTGTGGAGTCCCAGAAGGAACTCTGAGAAGAGTAAGTTTGAAGCAGAAAATACATTTGAAGAAAAAAATGGATGAAACATCCTAAGTTTTATGAAAGGCATACATTTATAAATTTAAAAAGCTCAAAAAATTCTCAACACGATAAACTCAAAGAAAACCATGCCTGCACGCATGTAAGAAACTGCTGAAGACCAAAAGCGGTGGAAACATTGTGAAAAGAGTTGGAGACAAACGGCACATTACATACAGGACAGTGATTCAAATGACACTGGATTTGTCATCAGAAACAATGGAGGTCAGACAATAGTAGGAAAACATCTTAAAACTGTAAGTAAAAGTATTGTCAATCCACATTTCATTCCCATAAAAAAAATACTTCAAGAATAAAACAAAATGAAGACATCTTGAGATAATGGGAAGCTAAGGAAGTGTGGCCATTAGACATGTTCTAGAAGAAATGCTAAAGGAAGCTCTTCAAGCTGAAGGGAAGTAATACTAGAGGAAACCCTGAATCTTCAGGAATGAAGAGGAACAACAAAGTGGTAAATGGTTGGGTAAATATAAAATACTAATTTTTAACCTCTTAAGTTCTTTAAAAATATGTATGACTGTTTAAAGCAAAAATAATATTTTCTGATGAGGTTTTCAGTTTATGTAAATGTTGCATATTTGACAACAATAACATAAGGATCAATGGGAAGGGAGGTAGAGGTTCCCATATGGTTTCAGGGTTCTATAATTTATGGGAGTTTGTATAATATGGGCTCTACAGGTACTCTATAAAATGTGTTATGTATGTACATTTCAATCCTTGGAGCAATCTCTCTCTCTTTCTCTCAAATGCACGCACACACACACAAACTAGAAGGAGATACAGCCAAAATGCCGATATTTAAATTAAATTGAAATGTTAAAAGTATTCTTTCTAAAAGAAAGAAGAGAGGAACAATAAACAGATGGAAAAAGTAAAACAAATAAAATTGTAAACATATTTCAAACATGTCGTTAATTACATTAAGTGTTATGATCTAAGTACTCCAGTTAAGACACAGGGATAAATAGATTGTAGAAAGAGCAAGACGCTACTATACGCTGTCTACAGGAGACATATTTTAAATATAAAGATAATAGGTTGAGATTATATAGATGGAAAAAGTATACAATGCAAACAAACAGTAAGCATTAAGAAAAGTCAATATTTTAATATCAGATAAAATAGCTTTTGGACAAACAGTACTAAGAAAGGTAAACAGAACATTTCATACTCAATAAGACATAAAATTATGACTAATTATGCACCTAAAAATGGAGACTCAAGCAAAGATTGAGATAACTAAGTGGAGAAATAGTTAAAATTGCACAATTGTAGATGACACTTTTAACACCCATGTAATGAGGAATCTGACACCAGTTTTTGGTGTGTGCTGACAGCCTTTAAGCTTCACCTCTCCCTCTTCCCCTTGTGCCCCACATTTGGGCAAGATCCTAAGAAAGCTTGAATATTCCCCCCTTTGACACGGGGAGGAGACTCAAATCACTCAAGTTCCTGCTCATCTGTAAAAACACTTACCTCAGTCCACCTCTTAACCATAATAAAAACCTAGACCTTTTCCTTGCTCCCTCAAAACATTCTTGGGTCTGCTTGAGACGCCTGTTCTGATCTCCCCCAGAGACCTCAATTATATAAACAATAAACTGTCTTATACCCTTTCAGTGTGTGTGTGGCGTCATCAGTGTTGACATTGAAATTTTGGGTGGGGGGGTTCCATGTGCCTCTGTAGGTGGTCATTACAACTCATCTCTCACCAACTGATATAACAAGAAGGCCAAAAGTCAGATAATTCATTTAAACTACATCTTTCCTGATTTTTTGCCATTGGCTTTACAAATTAATAAAAATTTGCTCTTCAAAGACACTATTAAGAAAATAAAATGCAAGTCACCAGCTCAGAGAAAATATTTGTAACACATTTGTCAAACAAAGGACTTGTGTCTATAAAATACAAAGAAACTACAGCCTAATTTTAAGAAGACAAACAACTGAATAAGAAAATGGGAAAATTTCTTTGAATGGATACTATAAAAAGGAAGATTTATCAATAGGCAGTATGAACAAGAAAAGATGTTCTGCCATTAACAGTCATTGAGGAAATACAAATATCAATCAAAATGGGATACTAAACATACCCATTAGATAGCTAAAGTTAAATATTGTCACTATACCAACTAGTGGTGAGAATATGAAGCAATCAGAATTTTTGTACATTGCTGTGGTGTATAAAATGTTACAACCCTTTTGGAAAACAATCTGGAAGTTTCATAAAAAGTTAAACATGCATGTACCATATTGCCTGACCATCCCACTTCTCAGCAATTGTCCAAGAGGATCAAAAACAAAAACATATGTCAACACAAAGTTTTGTACTTTAATGTTTACAGTAGCTTTCTTGCAATAACCAAAGGCTGAAAACAACTGTAATATCCATCAACTGGTAAATGGATAAACTAATTATGTTATATGTGTCCAGTGGAATACTACTCTGCAATAAAGAGGGAAAAAATCTATTGACACACATTACTCATTGAATAATTTCAAAAGCATTATGCTGTATGTAGGAAACCATGCAAAAAAAGTTAATGTATATTTCCACCTATGTAAAGATTTTGAACATGAAAATTAATCTACAGTGACAGAAAGCAGGATTGTAGGAAAGGATGGATTGCGTAGAAGAGGAAAGCATTTTCCTTTACCCTTCCAGGTAAGTTCTTCTGGTTGGGCCAAGAATTAAGCTGATATGAGACAGACTGACAGGAGAAAATCAAACAAAATTTTAATAACACGTACACATGGTCTTCCAAGACCCAGACCCAGGAAGACTGAGTAACTCACCAAAATGACAGAAATCATCATCTTCAGCTACAAAACAAAACAGGACATTGGGGTAGTGGTTTGGTACTTCAAAGGGGAGTAAGGCAATTCACAAGGAGATGGAAAAGCATTTAAGGAACTACTTAAATGTTTGGTAAATAAATGTTTGCTGGGCCCTGCAGAGACAATGGGATACAGGGTGGACTCTGATCTCAAGACCCTGTTGAGTTTCCCCGACCATATCTAGCCCACATTCTTTGCAGCATCTTGGGGGATAGCTTTATTCCGGAAAAAGGCCCTTTATCTAAATTCTTTTAGGCAATTAAGGGGGAGGTAAGAAAACTTCAGCAGTCTTCTCTTTCTTAAAACTATAAACAGTCAAATTAATCCTTCATGCTAAAGAGACACATTTTGGTGTGGCAAATTTCACCCCCATACAATTGCAAAGAGCCTTGAGGAAACTTCCAGGAGTGATGGAAATACTCATTATCTTGCTTGTTGTGATGGTTTCATGGCTGTATACATATGTCAAAATGTATCAAATGATACTTTTATATATGTGCAGTTTATATTTATGCCTCAATATCAATTTTTTAAAATTAACATTGGTTTGATGAAATAACTTGATGATTAGGCTTCAGGTTTGATTGAGCAGTAATGATTATCAGAATACCAACTGAGCAATATTTGGGCTAAAATATATTATTAAAATAATTCACGAAATCAATATTGATTTAAGTGAGTATTTTTCAACTACTTACAGGGTACTAGCTTTTGGAATAGCTAAACAAATGAAAAATTACCCTTATATGTTGTTTGCTGCTTCTGAGACATCTATTATGTATGGACAAATACTATATACCTAGTAGGAATATTAAGTCATGGTGTAACACAATATTGTTTAGGTATAAGTTTTGGTCAGAGGATGAACTCTAGAATAGGTTAGAGGTAGCTGTAGTTCAGTGGAAAGATAAAATAAAAAGTAGGGTTTTGAATTCTGGCTCTACAAGGGACCAATCAGGAATAATTTTGTGACAATTTTGATCTTACATTTCTCATCTGTACTATTGGGAGAATCTTATCTCACAGGTATATTGGAAAGACATATAATTATTGCAATGTCCATGATATCATCTGAAGAGTGATATAGATTTTTATCTCTCCATCATTTGAGTTTCCTTGGGCTCAGAAATCTCTAGCTATTCAAGTGCCACATCTCCTCCTTTAACATATCTTACCAAATCTATAGTTCAGAGACATTATTACATCAGATAAAAAAGATTCTATGGCAGTCAGGACTGCATTAGAGCATCTGGAATTTAGGATGGAAGAGGTGCCATCAGAAACAATGAGGTGCATTAGAACAGAGGATGCTGTAATGATAGGAACTACTTAAAATGAGCTTCACCTTCCTTTTGATTTGGGTAATTTCACATCCAGCTTCTTTTAGTCACCTTGGTCTTGCTAATACTATGTTCAACAGTACAGACAGAAATGGGAAAAGTCAGCTAAACAATCAGATTCTTTATATTCAAGTTACTAAGGGTTTAAATAAATGCATGGAAATTTATAAATCCTTAGTAACTGAACCCAGGGAAAAAACTATTGCCATCGTTGTGATTATATTTTATTTTGGAAGGTTGACATCAGATAGAAAAAAACCTTGAAATAACTACTTGACACCTCTACATTAGGTATAATTATATTATATATATTCTAGATAGAGGGATAAATACATACATAATACACACATACATACATACATAGATGAGAGTGATTTCTCCTCCAATATTTACTGAGCACAGTCTATATGCTTAAAATATGCTTACACTAAGATTAAAATTGTAAAGAATAATGACCAGGAGTTTTGTTGATTTGTCTTATAAACCAAACTGTCATTTTTTAAAATTGCCTATAAATAGATATTTGGAGCTTAGTTGTTAGTTTAGTCAATATTGTTTACAAAAGATCTGTCACTTATTATTTGGTAAAATTTCAGTATCCTTTCTAGTGACAAGAGAAAATGAATGAAGGCAGTCTATAAGATGGCTGCTAAGGTATTTTACATCTAAAGAATTCTGTGCTTCTACAAAATCAATTTCTTTCCAATCCCTGGCATAAAATACTAGAGTACAAGAGAATTTTTAATATCAAAGTCTACAATTAAGGTAACTATCAAGTGAAGAATAACAAATAGAGCTGAACTACGTGTTACTGCTACCTTCTTATCTGGGCAGTATGGCATGCATCAGGACTATCTGGTTCCTGCAGTACCGCTCACTCTACATACCAAGTGGCTTGCTTAGAGATACATTGACCACATTCCCTTTCCAACACCATCAAAGAATTGCAACCCCAGTGATGAATACTTAATGCAGTGCCTACAAACCCTGTGCAATGGCAGATCTAGCAAAAAGGCAGGAGTAGAGTCTCAGATGACATTGAGTGTCTGACAACTGACATTTACAACAATGTTAATGATTCACAGTTTTCAGATCTACACAATCATGAGAGTCTCCAGTGATGCTGCCACCTGCATGATTCATATGCTTGTCTTCCCCAGCACTATACGGGGAGAATGGAGCTTCACATTGCTGGAGAATTAGGGGCCACTTCACTCCACCAAACTCCTGTGACTGACAGCTGTTGATAAGAAATTGGGTAGCAATAACTCATTTGCAGAACTTCCACTTTGTATCTTAAATTAGAATGCAATAGAAGGCAAATTTTGTTTTAAGAAATAGAGTATAGAAAGTAATAGAAATCAACGCAATAACCTCTGGGATGTCTGACATTTCAGTAATGTTATTCTCATAGGAAACTATTGCTCAGTGTTGACAACAGTTCTTGGATTTTGCTTGACCCCCCAATTCTTGCTTCCAGTCAGAGGCAACACTAGCTTATTATCAAGACTTATCTTTGTCTCTGAGATTTTAGTGAGGGCAACTTGCAGTGATCTCAACAGGCCCTAGTTTAATAATCATATTAAAATTCTTGGATTTTGTACATTGCAGGTATGTTCCAATTATAAAATTAAGATTCCTAAGTGATAATTTTACTAAATGTATTATTCATGTGATTTATGTCTATTTCGGACTAACATGAATATTTAAAAATTAAAAGTAAAACCACTAACAACATAAGCTTCACTGTATTTTCATGATGCCAATAGAATATTGGTAAATATGCAGTCTTAATAATAAAAGTAACAATACGCACCATTTAGAAAATTACTATTATATGTTACGCAGCTTGCATGTCTTTTCTCTAATTTTTGCAATGACCTTTTAAGATAAGTGCTATCATCCTTATTTTACAGATGAAGAAATTAAAGCTGAGAAAAGCTAAGTAACTTGCTAAGTCCATATAGCTAGATGGCTGTGAAATCAGGACACATACCTAGTTTTATTTCATTCCAAGTCCATCCTTTGTGAATTATGCTACATCCTGTTTCCCTCTTAAATATATAGAGAATATAAGGTGTAATATTAGTAGCACATTATATGTTTATATATATAACGTATATAATATAGAAAAGCATATGTTTTCACATGTAAAATCTGTTCTGTTCCAGCATGTAATATGGATATATTGCAAATTAAAACGTGACAAGGGAGCTTATTGAAATTTAAACCTAAACATTGTCATTTTTATGTATACATAATAGAAAGTGTAATACTTACAAATCTATCACATAATATATGCTAACTTTGCATGGAGATTAACTAATAACCATGTTAACACATAAGCTACATGCTATATATGCACCTTTATTAACTGCTTGTTTGACATTTATGCCTTGGAGACACCCAGAATCAAAGTCACTTATAATTTCATTTGGCTTACTTTTTCTTTTTACAGCTTTTTAAAAAAAATTTTAATTTAATTAATTTAATTATTTTTGTCTGCATTGGGTCTTTGTTGCTGCATGCAGGCAGGCTTTCTCTAGTTGCAGTGAGACGGGGCTACTCTTCGTTCCAGTGCGCGGGCTTCTCACTGTGGTGGCTTCTCTTGTTGAGGAGCGTGAGCTCTACGCATGCAGGCTTCAGTAGTTGTGGCACCTGGGCTCAGTAGTTGTGGCTCACGGGCTCTAGAGCACAGGCTCAGTAGTTGTGGCACAGGGGCTTAGTTGCTCTGTGGTATGTGGGATCTTCCCAGACCAGGGCTCGAAGCTGTGCCCTGGTTTGAGGTTCTTAACCACTGCACCACCAGGGAAGTCCTATTTGGCTTACTTTTGATGTAAATAGGAATGATAGCATTCAGATAAGAGTTATATTTCTATTACAATAAAATGTTTGAGAACTCCCAAATATTCATTAAGGTTAAACCAGATGTTTCCCTTGTATCAGTTTCTTGGTCAAATGAACACAACTTTTAGTATTTCAACATCTAAGTTCTGTTTCACAGAACACAACCAGGTCATTTGTGCTTTGTGTGAAGGTTGATCAAAATTTGAAACCACTAAGTAGTACTTAGATTATTTTGACACTGTGTATATGCTGTTCCTTGTTGGATGAAGTAGTGAGAAATACATTTCTATTCTATAGGTCCAATTTCCCCTCCAAGAAGAATGCACATGGTACCAGGATTCCTAAATCAAGTGGGCCCCCTTTTCTTACACTTTATTAGTGAGTAAAAAATTATACCATTTATTATTTTGCATTATATATGAACCATGATTTTATTGCTTTCTTACATATATTTTTCCTTTAAAATTTCTATTTATTTCCTAATGGGATGACAATTAACTTTTATCATAATTTTGTCTTTAGCTTTTATATTATCTTTGTGAATTTCTAACGTATCAATTATTCTATAGTTTGTATATTCTCTTTTTATCTGGAATCTTTTCCCACTAATTTTTCGGTTTTCTTGTTTCAATCTGAACTCTTTTTTTTTTTTTCCTCTCTAGGCCTGCAACACACTTGACATGGTGGAAATGTACTATTTCCTAGGCCACATATCTTCCTATGTTTCCATATGTCTTTCTTTTTTGATGAAGTTCAGTTTCAACAAACTTTTCAACTTACTTGAAAAGAAAGTCTTTATATGTCTAAAAATGTCCTGATTGTCATTTTTCAAAAATATGATATTTTGCTGGGTATCAAATTCATTTTACTTTAAAATTTTATAAAACTTGCTTCAGAGTCCTTTACAACCCAAAGTTGTTATTGAAAAGCTCATGCTGGGGCTTCCCTGGTGGCGCAGTGGTTGAGAGTCCGCCTGCTGATGCAGGGGACACGGGTTCGTGCCCCGGTCCGGGAAGATCCCACATGCCGCGGAGCAACTGGGCCCGTGAGCCATGGCCGCTGAGCCTGCGTGTCCGGAGCCTGTGCTCCACAACGGGAGTAGGCCACAACAGTGAGAGGCCCGAGTACTGCAAAAAAAAAAGCTCATGCTGTTTGATTGTTTTTTTCTTGAAATTAATGTCTCCTCTCTTCAATAAGACAATAACTCCAAGTATGGATCTTTTCTGTTATATTTTGGCGGGCACATGGTAGACCTTTCCAAATTGGAGCTGTGTCCGTTAGCTCTTGGAAAAGGCTCCTTCTGTTCGATCATTCCTTTTTATGATATTCTTTTTGCTCTATGGATATGAGAACCTCTAAAACTGCCTTCAGATAGTCACACAAGTTATTTTTAAAGTTCTTTTCTATTTTCTGTTTTCAGAATAAACTTTTATTCTTCAAAGTTCACTTTTTCTGCTTATTCATAGAAATATATATCTGGAAATTCTTGGCAGTTCATTTCTATTAAGGACTGGGTAGCTCATGTGAGTTTCCTCTACTATTTTGTAAGTAAATAAATTCTGTAATATTCATCTCCCATGAGTGGGAAGTATGCCTGGAATGGAGTATCAGCCTCAGGCTTTGCTTGGATTTGAGTAAGCAAGGAACTGGCTTTCAGATTGGAACACCTATATTTCAATTTGAAGAAGGCTTTGCACTTGGGGAAACAGCACCTATACTAAAATGATAAATTTACTTATATATTTACTGTTTTATGATCTACCTGGAGGCTGACGCCAACCTGCTTCCTCTGTGCATAGAGATAAGAAAGTAGGAACATACTAATTCATCCATATGTAGATCTTAAACCGTTCCCCTTTTCAGCTCCACTTTTCATTCCTGTTCTTCGTCATATCTACAAGCTCAGTGCTTGAAGTCCCTCTGGGGTTCTGACAGAAATGTAAACTTGTCAGAGTACATTCTGGATTGTGGTTTCTTATGATCTCCACCTTTTAACTTGTCTAAGAATAAATTGGAAGCTATCATCTACCTATAAATACCTCTTACAGGTTCTATTTACAGTTATGGGGGTATCTTATTTTTGCACTTTAGTACTTGCATTTCATTGGGGTGGTCTGAAGGATGAGAAGCAAACATTTCTGTTCAGTCATTTTGAATTAGAAGGTGTTGTTTTACAATGTCAAGTGATACATTTAAACAATTTTTGAAATTGTAGATGCCATCTCCCAAATTACCCAATGTGTCAAATGAGGAATTTCACATCCCTAAGCTTTGTTGCAGCTCTCTTCTCCCTCCTTTATCTCAATTTCCCTGAGTTGTTTCATAATGTTTACATTGCCAAATGTATAACTTCTATATTCCTACATTTTTTGCATGTTTTTACTATTTTGTGCTTGGTATATATAATGATTCCAAAAGATGAAAACCAGAAAATGGTGTTTATAAATTGTATAATGCAAATCTTGATATTCAAGGAATTCTCTAAGACAAATATGAAATGACGATGATAAATTATCTTATTTTCTCAAGTAGTCTTCACTATTTTTTTTAACATCTTTATTGGAGTATAATTGCTTTACAATGGTGTGTTAGTTTCTGCTTTATAACAAAGTGAATCAGCTATACGTATACATATATCCCCATATCCCCTCCCTCTTGCATCTCCCTGCCTCCCACACTCCCTATCCCACCCCTCTAGGTGGTCACAAAGCACCGAGCTGATCTCCCTGTGCTATGCGGCTGCTTCCCACTAGCTATCTATTTTACGTTTGGTAGTGTATATATGTCCATGACATGGGGAGGGGGAAGGGTAAGCTGGGAGGAAGTGACAGAATCTTCATTACTTTAATTAAAATGAGAAGTTGGTGTTATATGAGGAAGTTAATCAATATTATAAATTTTGCATTGTTATTGGTCAAGTTCCATTGCTAATACTCACACATAGAGACTTCTTTTCTGACACTTTTCTCCTCAAACATCCTGCATGAAATTCCTCCATGGCTTTGACAGCTTTGTCTTCTCCTGATTATTACTACATGACCTTCTGGTTGCTTATCTCTCAGCCTTATTTCTCTTCCTTAGCACACACGTTTTATGTATTAATAACTCAAATTCTATACTTGGAACGCTTTTGTGTGTTTTTCTCTCCCACTGGTTTGACATCTAAGAGCCAAATCTGTATTTTGAAACTTGAGAACTCTTATCTCTTGAGCTTCTGATTTGTACTTCTTATTGCCAGTTGAACATTTTTACATACATGTTCAATGGACAACCAAATAGGATTAATTGTCACTTTCATTCCTACCTCCACACTGACAGCCCTTCTCTCTTGGGTGTCTCCTGTTTCATTTATTACATCACCTTTTACCATCTTCCAGGACAGAAACTTACCCTTCCTACTCACTTCTCATTACAATCGCCTAGTTTGCCATAGTGTTTCGTTGATCCATCTCTTCTTGTCCATTTTTTTTTTTACTGGATATCCACATTTAGCCCACATAATCTTTTGCCTATTAATGCAACAACCTCCAAACTGTTTTTTCTAGCTTCTGTCACAGTCTCTCCAAATGTGTTCTTCACACTACCATCAGAGTTAGCTTTTCAGACCAGAGCATATTACTACTCTTTGTTCCAAAATATTCAAGTGTCCCTCATGCCCTCAGAATGAAGTTCAACAATTTTACCTTAGCGCATAAGAATTCCCACGATCCTACAGGTTTCATTTCTACATCTGCATCTTTCTCATGCAGCTAGTTTTCTAGTCATTGGCTTGTCTGTTTGAAGTATCTTCTTACACACTGTCTGCCTTTCAAAGTCCCAGCTCAACCTGGTCTCATCCCATAAGGCTTTCCTTGATACATCTTGATTAAGATTTATCTGGCCCTTTCTCATTTCATGTTTAATTTTGTATCTCTAGGGCACTAATTCTCAACCAGAAATAATATTGCTTCCCCAGAGAATATTTGTTAGTGTCTGGAGATATCTTTTGATTGTCATGATTCAGAGAGAAGTGGAAAGAGGAATACTTCTGGTAACTAGAGGGTAAAGACCAGGGATACTGCTAAACATCCCACCAGGCATGGGTCAGCTCCCCACAATAAAATGTAAATAACACTGAAGCTGAGGAACATTATTTACTATAACACTTGTTATATTCTTTTTCAACTATAATTACTTATGGCATACTTAAATCTTTTACTAAAATATAAGCAACATTTATAACAAGGACTGAGTCATACTCTCTTTAACTTCCCTTATTGCTTAAGCATAATGATTTTTTTTTAAAAAAATGGAACTTAAATGCTTGCTGAATTGAAATGTGGACCTCTAAAAACTGCTCCAACCTCTCTCATCTTCATATAGTTTTCTGATTAGGTGTATCTCTCTTCCTTCTCACACGATCTTTGCTTATTTTATATTTTCATTTTCCATTTACTCAATTAATTTTGTTTTATACTGCAAGCTCCTTATGGACCAGGGCAATATGCCTTCAACAGGGTAACTACAGAGCCTAGGACAGTGTCTGGAGGAGGTGCTTGATAAATGATGCAAAATAATTGAATAGAACAATTGTGGAAAATAGTTTTAAGAAAAGGTAGGAAGCAATTTCTATCGTACACGGATTTTTCTCTGTGAGGAAGGTTACAACCTTAGACATCAGCTTAAGCTGCTGCATATATTTAATAGCATCAGAGAAAGCATACATCCCATCAGGTGGGACCAGGTATTCTGGAACTAGGTATTAGTGATTATAGTTATTAGGTTTGTTAGCAATCTGACAAGGAATGTCTTACTTCAGTGTTTCTCAAACTGTACTTGGTGGGCTACCTGTGTCAGAATAATCAAAGGTTGTTATATGAAAAATAACAACTTAAAAACTCTGGCACTAAAGGCCAGAAATCAGTATTTTTAATAATCTCTTTACGATGCTTACGCACACTAATACTTAACGAACCTTGACTTTCTTATATTTTCTACTTGACAAAAAAAAGATGTTCCTTTCTCTTCTCACTTATGTCATTTTCATAACAATGTCAATATTAACTAATATGTAGTGAACACTTACTATATACCAAATATTGCATTAAGCACATAATCTGTTTTATACCACTTTATCCTTATAAAGATATAGATATAGATTCAATTATGATATAGATTCAATTATTATATCTATTTCAAAGATATAGGAATCCAGGTACAGAGAGGTTACTTTATCAGCCTAATGTCACATCGAGAGTAAGTTCCTGATCTTGCTTCAAAACTCACGTTCTTAAACACAATCCTTTCTTGCCTCTGTATCTTTTGAAGATAACATTTTTTTTTTAGTTCATCATGAAGTGTTCCCCAGTCTGAGACTTCCATTTAGTTTCAGACAGTCAAATATATTCAGAGTGGCTTTATTATTTGAGAATAAAAAGTTTAGTGGATTTTCCAAAAGACATTCCATCTAGAGGGCTGGGTTAAGCTCTTATGTTTCAATATCCTTAATTGATGAAGATTTTCAAAGTGTATTCCTTTCAACACATGCTGGAATCATTAGTAAATATAGATTTAGGACTGCTGTGAAAAGTTAGGCTAAATTGCCAATCACAGTTAGCAGTTTGAAGAAAACCTGAAAAATAAAAGCCTTTTAGACCTTACTACCAGGGTGACATGAACTGGCAAGGCTGTTATCACCTAATAATGCATTTCTAGGTGAGCTAAGTTTTCCAAAGGCCATTGTGTCCTGTGGTGATGATGGCTTATAGTTGCACAGCCCACTGGGCAGCCTTGAGAGAAATTGTCCTAGAGCATGTATAAAGCAACACAATTAATGTGCTTGTTCCTGGGAAAAGCAGGGGAAATACAACCTTTGATGGTCTCATTTAAGAAATATTTTTTCCCTTGGCTAAATACTCCCTCTAAAGCCTCTTTCACCGCTTATAAAATGCAAGAGCTACTTCTCTGACAAATACCTGGCCCTGCAGTAAAGCAGGAGGCTCTTGGTTGAAGGGAGGGGAAGAGAGCAGACACAGATGATGTCACCCTCTATCCCTACCACCTGTTTATTGACTTGGAAACACAAGCTTGCTTGTTTCTCACTGCCCAAAGTGTTCCTCATCTAGTATTTTTCTTGGCTGCCTCATTCTACTATCTCCTCACTGCATAGTGTATGATTGTAACTGGAATTCCGATGGCTCTCGTTTTACGTCCAAACAGTTCTAGTTTCCCCTTACCATATGGTCATCCTGATGTTACCATTTGCCTCAATCATCCTTTTTGTAGCTGCTTGAACATCTTAATTGATCTCATGAGCTATGTTAGGGATTTATAACAGACACCAGTATAATTCATCTCACACACACAGACCAGATCTTTTTTCTGATTGGATATGTGTTACACAAACCTAGATATTTACAATTCTCTAAAACCTAGGTTTCACCTTAGCAATAACATAAATTAGTTTTCAAGGGCTACAGCTCACCAGAGGAAACAATTACCTGTGTAGGCTTGTCTGATATGGTATTTTCCATTTCCCTGAATTGTTTGGTATATTACAACATACTTAAGCTCTTTCTTCCTGTTTAAACAAAGTGGTAAATATACTCAGTTTTAAAAGTTTTCTGGAATAAACTGTGAATTCTTATTTTACTAGGTACCTATGTTGTTCTTCCTACTTTCTCATTCATTCATTTTTATTATCACTAAGACACTCAGAATCAATATATGTTTATGAATTTTTTGAATCCTCAGGACACAAAAATTTGCATTTAATCTCTCCACATTTATCAATGATTTCACATCTCTTCTAAAGCCTGCCCTTCATTCAATTACCCCTCTTCTATCAAAGTAAATTCTCCAAGGAGGTTTCCTATAACTATGTAAACACATCCCCCATCCTGCCACACATACGCCCCCTTATAAACCTGGTAGGGTGAAAGCTAATACTATAGACTGAAAGGATAATCTACAAAATTTCCTGTCTGGTGTCTTTTAGGCCCTGACAAGTGGGTGTCAATATAAGTCACTTTTTCAGAAGAAAGGTGATTTACTAAGTTTATTTTTAGTACCTTGGTATTGGGCCTATTTTCAGAAAAATTATCAAGTGAACAGGTTCAATCTTTCATACTGTTAGCTCCTCCTCTATGCCTCCTAATTCTCTATCCTATGTTAAAGCAGGGATTAATCCTGTTTCAACTTTCTTAAGTAGTACGCCACACATATAATCCAGATCATGTACCTTATCCAGATGCATTTACTTTTGAAAATTGACTTATAATTGTGCAACAAGAGTATTTAGGCAGAATTGTGAAGAAATTCTGATGATTTTTTCTGGTGGCCCCACTGGGTGATGATCTGGTCTCTTAAAATCACATTTCTAAAGTTACATCTCTTGTGTATAATGCTTTGCAGAGTATCAGACAGATTTCTCTACTCTGCGTAGGAGGAGAGCTGCTGGGTCTTTTACAATCTGAAGCCAGATCCCTCCAAGGAGAAAAGACAACATTGAATGTCCTAAATAAATAATATCAAAATGAATCTGAGGCAGCATGAGGCCCAGAGTTTTTGTTCATGGTGTTAGTCCATTGGGGAATTGCAGTGAATACATCCCTTTCAATAGGCAATAGTCCAGAGAAGCCTATTTAATATACCTGTGAAATTTTACTCAGAAAACCCAGGGAACCAAAAATCACACCTTTTGCATGCCATGATTTACTTACATATGTGACTTGACGTATTTCATTTAGGTGGCTTAACTTGAATAAATGAGTATAAGAACATCCTGGGGCGTATACTTGACTGTATGACTTTGCATGCAGGTTACTTAGCCTATCTGTGCCTCAGTTTCCTAACTTGTGAAATAGGAATATTTACAATTCCCTTATAACGGTGTTCTGAGATGGATGGAGGGCACCCATTAAAACTAGGCTTACATCCAGACTGTAGTTTCACAGAGGGCCACCAGATCAGTTCTTTTATTTTGGGGGAGCAGAACTGTTTAGACAACATGTCTCAAATTCTAATTTTACCACTTACTAATTCTGTATTTATGGGAAAACCACTTAACTTCTCAGTTTCCACTTCTTTAAAATGGGATTAATTATATCAATTTTGGAAGGTTTTCACAACTAAACGGCATAATAAATGTGCATAGCACAGTGATGGGTAAAGTGGGCTTTTATCAGGTGCCGCTTTCTTTTCTGATATGGATGTGTGTGGCAAGAATGAATCTTTCTCCAAACACATTAAATCCACAGACAGTTACAGAATGCCCAAGGATAATGATATTGCTATGGGCACAATTCTTATAAAATAAAAACAACTGAATTGAAAATTACAGAACTGAATAAACGGCCTAGAATTAAGACAAATTAAATATAAGCAGAGGTTTGAATGAGAAACTTACAGTAGAACATTTGAGAAATCAGTGTGAAAGATGCCAAGGGCAAAGAATGAGAAAAAGGGTGCATTAAAATATGCATAGAGAGATAAAAATAAGGAAAAGATATGTGCTGTTAGATGGTGAGGGAGGTGTTTCATGCTAAATTTAAGGTCCTGTAAAAAATCTTTTGAAGACTACAAAGAAGGTTTAGACATAGATCCTATTTATAATAATCTTAAAGGCAGTAGTTCGAGAGTAGGATTGGGAATTATTCCAAACGGTGGGCTTGTTTTAAAGACTGGATTAACTAAGTGGTGAATGTTATTAACTGATGTGACACTGGGCAATGAAGACACATAAGATGATCTTGAGTCAGGATAGAGATAAAAACTGTGACTTGGGCTTCCCTGGTGGCGCAGTGGTTGGGAGTCTGCCTGCCAATGCAGGGGACACGGGTTCGTGCCCCAGTCCGGGAAGATCCCACATGCCACGGAGTGGCTGGGCCCGTGAGCCATGGCCGCTGAGCCTGTGCGTCCAGAGCCTGTGCTCCGCAACAGGAGAGGCCACAACAGTGAGAGGCAAAAAAACCACAAAAACAAAACAACAAAAAAACCTGTGCGAGAGAGAGTCATGGACATATACACACTAACAAACGTAGTAAGGTAGATAGCTAGGGGGAAGCAGCCGCAAGGCACAGGGATATTAGCTCGGTGCTTTGTGACAGCCTGGAGGGGTGGGATAGGGAGAGTGGGAGGGAGGGAGACGCAAGAGGGAAGACATATGGGAACATATGTATATGTATAACTGATTTACTTTGTTATAAAGCAGAAACTAACACACCACTGTAAAGCAATTATACCCCAATAAAGATGTTTAAAAAAAAAAAAAACAAAGAAACCTGTGACTTGACGAACAATGTCCTCAAGGAGACCCAGAAGGCATGTTGATGACAAAAACAAAAAGATGGAGACAGTGGCATGACTGGAGGGCGTGATCTTTAAAAGAACTCAAGATTTTAAATAAATACAAAGGAAAAATGATTGGGTAGCAGCAGTAGTCATTCCCACAGAGGTGATAATTGAAGCCTGGATTACATTGCCAAGGGCTAGAATAGAGAAGAGGACTTCAAGGATGAAATCCTCATGTGTAGGCCAGTGCAGACTGCAGAAATAGAGTCGTTTTTGTTCTGTGAAGCAGATGGAGATGGCCACTGAGCCTGGGTTTTATCTGTGGCTGTTGCTTTAGCACAGGTATTTGTTGGTGGTCAGTTAGAAACCTATTTGCCTAATAACCTTACACCTTCCTGCGATATAAGAGAAGAAAATACAATTATTTCCTAAGATGGTTCAGGGTATTGGGCAGTTAGCATTTTCCTTTTTGTAGTTACCTGATTCATAAGGCCTTATCCTTCACTGAAAGAGCCTTTGCCTTGGACCCACTATCATTTATCAGTAAAGAACAGGTTCTTCTGCTAGGAAGGAGATCTAGATGAGGAAACTTGTCAAGATGGGGTTAGATTCTCCCCCTTAATCCTTATTATACACATTTTTAACATGACACCGCATCCAAAGTCTATTCAAATATATTTTGAGTTTAAAGTATTTATTAATTACTACATTTCCTCATATTGATGCTTAAACACTAAACTTACTACTTCTATCATAATTCAGCTACAGAGAAATGTTCTCAAATATCAGAGTTGGTGTTTTTGGGGTCTTATATTAGTTATCTAACATTTTCTTAAGTTAGTGCAGAAGTGGAGCACTAGTTTGTTCAGAACCATTTCCTGGAGGGAAACCATGCTGCTCAAGATTTCATCATAGTTGAAGAAATTCTACATATTTTTTTTAAAACCTTTTTCTTTAGCTTGAGTTACTGCTTAAAAAGAAGAATAATAAGTTATTTAATGCTTAGAAAACACTGGATATTGTGCTAAAGGCTTATCTGCATTGTCACAGATAAAAGCAATTCTGTGAGTTGTTTTATTGCTGTTGTAAGATGACCATAACGAGAACAGTTTGGAGAATGAAAGAGCAAAGTTATTAACAATTATGCTGGCATGTATGGCCACCTAATTATATCCTCATCTAATTATGTAGAAACCAAAGCCCAGAGTTTGCAAAAATTGTCATAACCAGTGTAACGGACAAGATAATGTTACCCAGTCTATGCTCCGACTGCTTGCCGCATGACAGGCCAATAATCGAGAGATGAGTTGCTGGAGCAAGGAATAACGACTTTATTCAGAAAGCCAACAAACTGAGAAGATGGTGGGCTCGTTCCCCAAAGGACCATCTTGCCTGAGTTAGAATTCAGGTTCCTTTTATACTAAAAGGGGAGGGATTAAAGTCAAACACTTCCTGGTTCCCATCAGCCTCCAGAGGGGATGCGCTAATTTCTTCCTCCCTGTAGTCATTCATGAGTGGGCCTGGTCAGGATGTTTCCTGTGAGCTAAACAAAGGTATTTTAGCTTAATGCTCATTCCTGGGAAGTAGGGTTTCCAGAAATGGGCTGTTATGTATAATTTAAGCTTACACGCAACATCCCTTTAGTGATTAACTTGTAATAGAATACAAAGGTTCTTCCCTATAACAATAATTTCATGTTTTTAGCAGTCTACAAAATTCAGGTATAAAGCATCTAAACAGATTTATTTTTTCTATGGCATTTATCTTTGTTTTTTAGAACTAGTTGTAACAAAAACTTAATTCTGGAACTGAGTCATTTCCAGTTTAAAACTGGGTAATGCCCACTCCATTGAGGATTTCCTGTCTTTGCCATCTGTTTTTTCTCCTTTTTCTACCCACTGGGATCCAAGTTCCAGGAAGATGGAGGTAGCACTCTGGCATTGTGAAAGGGTAACTTGTTAGGCCCCCACTGGATGTGCTGGTTCTTACATTCTTTGAGCCTAAGCTTCTGTCTCTAGCACAGCTGCTGAGTGTAGCCCCGCATCCCTCCAGGTCCCACAGAGTCCTCTGTGCCTGAACTGTGAGGACTACTGTAGGAATCCTCTCCTGCTCTGGGTCTCCTTCCTGACTCTCTAGGAAGGCACTCCCTGACACTCATTTTTTTGTTACTTTAATAAAAATGTAGCAGATGAAGTCATGTGATATAAAGAAGGTAAAATTCCCACATCACTAATTTGCATTTCCCTCAGATCCAAATCCTTTGTATCTCATAGTATTTCTCTTCAGTTGCATTAAGAAGACTGATAGCATATGGCTTTTTGGATGTAAAGACAGGGTTAGGGTTTAATTTTTACCCATCCTGGTGTGCTCGTCTTTTATTCGGTACAAAATCAGCATCAGAAACTGTGGTTTCATCACACGACATTGCAGTATGTGGGACGCTGATAGGCTGCTCTCAGGGGTCACAGACCCAGAGATCTCTTCGCCCCCCCACCACCCCGTTATTGTGCCTTTACGAGGCATTACAATTCCTAGCATTTAACCTGAGAAGTCAGCGCGTACTCCTGCTTCTCTACAAACCCACCTGGGATTCCTGGCTTGTACATCTGGGATGGGACTTGGCCCAGAAGGGTGAGAGTTGTGCTCCTTCTCAGACACTCAGCCTCTGTTCATTCCTACGTGAACCTTCTCCAATTTTTTCCCTGCCATCTGGTCAATTTTTCATTTCCTTCTACAGTCTCCAGAAATATTCTCTTATATACTTACGTATTTGCCTTTTCGTCTATGGCTTGTAGCTTAAACTCTAATTCCCAAATTTTAATACAAAACTAAAAATTTTATAATGCTAAAATAAATCTTTTCATTCTCCCATTTTTAGCCTAGCTCTTGCAAGCCAAAGTGCTTTTGTTTTGGTCCTATTCCGTGTTATACATTAACAGATGTCTTCAAAGGAACTTAAAATAAGAATCTGACAGATTTCCCTGTATTCGTTTTTTTCTTCCATGTTTATTGAGATATAATTGACATATAGCACTGTGTAAGTTTAAGGTGTACACCGTAATGATTTGACTTACATACATCATGAAATGATTACAGTAATTTTAGTGAACGTCCATCATCTCACTTAGATACAAAATTTTTAAAAAGTAGAAAGTATGTTTTCCGTGTAATAAGAACTCTTAGGATTTACTGTCTTAACAACTTTTATATATAACATAATGCAGTGTTAATTATATTAATCATGTTGTACATTTTATCTTTAGTATGTATTTAGCTTTTAACTAGAAGTTTATACCTTTTGACCACCTTCATCCAATTCATCCTATCCCCACCCCCTGCCTCTGGTAACCACAAATCCTTTTTCCTTTTCTACGAGTCTGTTTGTTTGTTGAAATATAATTGACCTACAACATATGTTAGTTCCTGGTGAACAGCATTGTGATTCGATATTTGTGTACATTACAAAATAATCATCACAATAAGTCTAGTTACCATCTACCACAGTACAAAGATATTACATTATAATTAACTATATTCCCCATGCTGTACATTTCATCCCCGTGACACATCTATTTTGCAACTGTAAGTGTGCACCTCTTAATTTCCCTATCCTTACATCCCCCTCCCCTCTGACAACCACCTGTTTGTTCTCTGCAACTGTGAGCCTGTTTCTGTTTTGTTACATTTGTTTGTTTGCTTTGTTTTTCAGAGTCCACATATAAGTGAAATCATATAGTACTTGTCTTTCTCTGTTTGACTTATTTCACTTAACATAATAATACCCTCTAGGTCCATTTATGTTGTCACAAATGGCAATATTTCATTATTTTAATGGCTGTGTGATATTCCATTATATATATATATATTGCTTGCAAATATCTTCTCCCATTCAGTAGGTGACCTTTTAATTTTGTTGATAGTTTCCTTTGCTGTGCAAAAGGTTTTTGGTTTCTGGTAGGCCCATTTGTTCGTCTTCACTTTTGTTTCCCTTGCCTGAGGAGAAAGATCTAAAAAAATATTTCTAAGACCAATGTCAAAGAGCGTACTGTCTAGGTATTCTTCTAGGAGTTTTACGGTTCCTAGTCTTATGTTTAGGTCTTCAATCCATTTTGAGTTTATTTTTATATATGGTGTGAGAAAGTAGTCCAGTCTGATTCTTTTAAATGTAGCTATTCAGTTTTCCCAACATCATTTACTAAAGAGGTTGACCATATAAGTTTAGGTTCATTCCTGGGCTCTCTATCCTGTTCCATGGATCTGTGTCTGTTTTTGCATCAATAACATATGGTTTTCATTACTGTAGCTTTGTAGTATTACTTTAAATCAGGGTGTGAGGTACTTCCATCTTCGCTCTTTCTTCTCAACATTGTTTCAGCTATTAGGGTCTTTTCTGTTTCCATACAAATTTTAAAATTATTTGCCTTA
This sequence comes from Neophocaena asiaeorientalis asiaeorientalis, assembly GCF_003031525.2. Lineage (NCBI taxonomy): Eukaryota > Metazoa > Chordata > Mammalia > Artiodactyla > Phocoenidae > Neophocaena > Neophocaena asiaeorientalis. Next base: position 5,117,739 of record NW_020173124.1, on the reverse strand, counting down.
GTTCTGTGAAAAAATGACATTGGTATTTTGAAAGGGATTGCATTGAATCTGTAGATTGCCTTGGGTATTATGGTTATTTTAACAATATTAATTTTTCCAATCCATGAGCACAGTGTATCTTTCCATCTGTCTGTGTTGTCTTCAATTTTTTTCCTCTGTGTCTTATAGTTTTCTGAGTACAGGTCTCTTACCTTCTAAGTTAGGTATATTCCTAGGTATTTTATTTTTTTGTTCTTGCAGTTGTAGATAGGATTGATTTCTTAATTTCTTTTTGGTGTTCATTATTCGTGTATAGAAATGCAACAGATTTCCGTATATTGATTTTGTATATTACAACTTTACTAAATTCATTGGTTTTAATAGTTTTTTGGTGGTGCCTTTAGGATTTTCTATATACAGTACCATGTCACCTGCAAACAATGACAGATTTACTTCTTCCTTTCCAATTTGACTTACTTTTATTTCTTTTTCTTGTCTGATTGCTATGGCTGGGACTTCTAGTACTATGTTGAATAAAAATCGTTAGAATGAGCATCCCTGTCTTGTTCCTGATCTTAGAGAAAATGCTTTCAGTTTTTCTCCATTGAGTATAATGTTGGCTGCGGGTTTGTCATATATGGCCTTTATTATGCTGAGGTATATTCCATCTATACTCACTTTGTTGAGAGTTTTTATCATAAATAGATGTTGAATTTTGTCAAAAGATTTTTCTGCATCTATTGAGATGATCATATGATTTTTTTTATTCCTCAGTTAATTGATCAATTTATGGATATTAAATCATCCTTGCATCCCTGGGATAAATCCCACTTGATTATGGTGCATGATCCTTTTAATGTATTGTTGAATTTAGTTTGCTAATATTTTGTTGAGGATTTTTGCATCTATGTTCACTTGTGTTATGGGCTTGTAATTTTCTTTTTTGGTGATGTGTTTGTCTGGTTTTGGTATTTGGGTGATGCTGTCTTGTACATTAAGTTCAGAAGTGTTCCTTACTCTTTAATTTTTGAAATAATTTAAGAAGTACAGGTGATGACTCTTCTTTACATGTTTGGTAGAATTCACCTGTGAAGCCATCTGGTCCTAGACTTTTGTTTGTTGTGAGATTTTTTGTTTTTTTAAATTACTGATTCAATTTCCTTACTGGCAATTGGTCTGTTCATATTTTCTATTTCTTCTGACTCAGTTTTGGGAGACTGTACATTTCTAGGAATTTGTCCATTTCTTCTAGGCTGTCTATTGTATTGATATATAATTGTTCATAGTAATCTCTTTTGATCCTTTGTGTTTCTGTGATGTTGGTTGTAACTGCTCCTCTTTCATTTCTGATTTTATTTATTTGGGCTCTCTCTCTCTTTTTTTTGATGAGTCTGGCTAGAGGTTTTTAAAATTTTGTTTTTCTTTTCAAAAAACCGTATCTTAGTATTATTGACCTTTTCTATTGCATTTTTAGTCTCTATTCTACTTATTTTCACTCTTATCTTTATTTTTTTCCTTCTTCCCAAACAAAACTTTAGTTCCTTTAGGTGTAAGGTCCTTTAGGTGTAAGGTTAGGTTATTCATTTGAGATTTTTCTTGTTTCCTGAGGTAGGCTTGTACTGCTACAAAATTCCCTCTTAGAACTTTTTTTTTCTATGTCCCATAGGTTTTAGATTGTTGTGTTTCCAGTTTCATTTATCTACAGGTATTTTTTTGATTTCCTCTTTGATTTCTTCCATGACTCCTTGGTTGTTTAGTAGCATATTGTTTAGCCTCCAGGTATTTGTGGGGGGGTTTTGCCATTTTTTTCCCTTGTATTTCATTTCTAGTCTCATACTGTTGTGGTCAGAAAAGACACCTTCTATGATTTCAATCTTCTTAAATTTGTTGAGACTTGTTTTTCAATCCATTTAGCTACCTTATGTCTTTCGATTGGATAATTTAGTCCATTTACATTTGAAATAATTACTGCTAGGTATGTACTTATTGCCATTTTTCAAATTTTCTGATTGCTTTTGCAGTTCCTGAGGGTGAAGCTCCAGGCTAAGTAAATAGGTCTTTTTCATAGGAAAACTGGCATTGTGTTTCTGTTTGTTGTCAGTGTAGTGCCCTGGGGGTTGTGGCCTGCCAAGAACTGTCTTTATAATTGTTATAGTCCCATGGAACTCAGAAACGCCAGACCTCTTGGCCACCTGGCCCAGGAGATCAAGGGGTGTCCTCTGTATAGATTACATGTGGCTGGCTTTACCTAGGTAGCTGTAGAGTGTAGGGAGTGATGCTTGGTCTCATGCTTCAGGAAGGCAGCAGGAAAATGACTTGACTATAGGCACTCATGGGCTTCAGCAGTGCAGCCTGAAAGTGCCTTGTCTGTGTAACCAATAGCTTTAGGCCTGGAGTCAGAGAACACCCTGACTGCTTGCACTCATCAGCCCCAGCCAGGGGGTGGGGGAGTGTCAGAGCCATCAGCACTTGTGGACTTTAGCTAGGGAGTAGGAGAGTGCTGTAGCCATTAGCACCCACCCACTCCAGCCAGGGAGAAAGGGAGTACTGCAGCCACCAGAGTTCTCTGGCTTCAGCAATGCTGCAGGGTAGTGCCCTGCTCGCTCACTGCCAAGTCTGAGCTCACCTGCCTGTGTAACAAGTGGGGAGTGCAACAATGGTGTCTGCTGGCACCTTTGTCTCTGGGGGAGCATTTCCACCTCCCCCTTCCCCTCCATCTGATGCCTTTAGATTTGCAAATGACTCTCCTTCACTTATAGTCTTAGTACTTGGCAGTTATCAAACAAAAGGCTGCTATTTTCCTGAGTGTAGTGGTGAGTGAGATTGCACAAGAGCCTTTTAAGAAGAGAGTCTCAGTTTCCTGTAGCATTTTGGGACCCTTGAACAACAGCCCCCTTGATTTTTCTAAGCCAAGCATTTTGGAGGCTCATCTCTCTAGAGTAGATCCCAGGGGCTGGGGTGCCAGATGTGGGGTGTCAACCCTTTGCTCCTCCAGGATAAGCACCCATCTGGTGAGATTCCTCCTTGCTGTGTGTCACCACGCCAGGGGTGCGTTTTTGGTAAGAGCATCGCTCTGCCTCTGTTATCTGTCTTGTTGTTCTTTTAATTCTTTTTTGTGGAGCAGGTGTTCAGCTAGTTCTTAGATTCCTTTTAGAGGGAACTGGTTTGTGTGTAGGTGTATATTTGCCGTGTTCATTGGAGGAGGTAACTTAAGGCTCTTCCTATGACTCCCTGAACTGCCTCCCAATAATTATCTGTTATATTTACTGTATGACAGGTACAGTGCTGAGTCAGGTGATATAGAAATTTTAAAAAATATAGTCCCTATCTTCAAAGAGCTTACAGAATAGTGGATAAAAATAGACTCAGAAATGAAACATTATAGTACTCTAGGAAATAAAGTTCTCCTGAGATGATGTAGTGTCTTCCAATTGTATGGTTTACCTGTTACAGACTGTGAGAGACAAGCTGACTTGAATTTATTGGAAAGATTCAAGGACTAAATATTTCATAAACACTTTAAAAGCTATGTTGATCACTTAAAAGTATGTTTTGTTGTGTAACCAATGCAAAAATTGAACTATTAACCTTATGTTCAAAGACAGTGCCCACAAAATATATACTAACATAAAAACAAAAGTGAAGGTGAGGAAACTGCCACAGGGGGAATAAATAAAACAGCAGGATCTGATTTCACAATTATTTAGACCCCTCTGTTAGAACATAACATTAAGAAATATATTAACGAGAAGAGATTTCTTTAGAGAGCCCTTGCCATTCTGTGAGTGTCTATATTCCTTCCCAAATGGGCACTTGAGTCTTACATGACCACAAATCTAGGAAGGAAGTTTTGTGAGGCCACCAGAAACCATGTTTCCCTGGTGTTGGATGACATAGAGTACTGGCTTATACCTAAGCCAGCAAAAGCAACCTTTGACAACAGGAGAGAGATGACTACTTAGGAATTTGCTTGGATTCCATAGTTTACTGGGGCAAGAGATATGTTTATATTTCTGGTCAACTACATGTATGCCATGTAGAGAGATTGCTGTGCTAGAGTCATTTTAAGTTCTGCTAAAGAATGTCATGGGACTCAAGAGCAAGGGTCTGTGTGAAATAAGCATAACGAGAGTCAGGAACAGAGATGCACCCAGGGAGGCTGGGCAATCTCTGAAGAACCCATGAATATGCCCACTAGAAAAAAGGGTCCACTGTCAGATTCCAGGCTCTGAAATAATAAAGCTTGCTTACAACAGTATTCATCATCAGCTAAATAAGAACCTTCCCTGGTTTATCCCTTTATGTCTGCTCCTGGTACCTGCTTAGAACCCAAGATTTCTAAAATAACAGCTAGAAGTCAGGAAGGAAGTAAACAACAAGGGAAAGAAGAAGTCAATCAGCCCCCCAACCCCCAGTCTCCACTAGGTCAAATTTAATGATAGCTTCATTTCAAGGGAACTTAAGTATGTTTTCAAATGGCGATCATGTTAAAAGAAAAAAAAAAAAAGAAGAAAACATACCTCCTTTAGTTTTTAACTAGAGGAAAAAGGACAAGTGCCAAAGAGTACATTAAAGGAACAGTGGGAAATCAAATTAAATCAACAAACATTGTGGTTTGATTGCATTAGAAGTCATGCTTTTTATGCTTATTGGTTACATTTGGTGACAATGGAAGGCCTTGGTATCAAGGACACTTTAAGAACTGATATAAAGAGAAACCCTAGACTCTGGTATCTATCAACAACCCTCACTTGAAACTGATATAGGAAGACTTCCATTTTAATCCTATATGACAATTATTTTCAGAAATTTTCATGAAATTTCTTCTGACCAAGGCACAGATATCTCTCTGAAAGTGGGTTTGTAATATAAATATGATCCTTTGAATTATTTTATTGAGATGCATGTTCAAATTGTAGAAAACTCTAGTAAGTACAAACAATTAGCAGAGAGCTTGCTATCCTCACTCAGGGCCCATTTTCATATCCATTAAGGCTCCCAAAAGCTTGGCTTGTAGAGTGGAGCACATACTCTCCATGTCTGTGAAACCATGATTCCATGGAAGAAAAGCACAGGTTATTTCTGCTCCTTAATATATACAAAAGGAATAGGTAATACACACACATGCACACATTTCCTATTTGCATGCATATATGCAGTTAGAGCATTCTAAGAGCAGTTGCTAATATAATTTACAATGTCTGACTCCCTTTTGAAATGTTTAGTACAAAAATAAATGCCAGATAAAATTTCAAGTCCTAGAATTAATATTATAAGCAGTGTGACCTTGGTAAGATTCCTTAATTTTTCTGAACTTTAAATTTTCTTCAGTAAAACTGACACAATTAAATAACACCGCCCAACTCACAGAGTTGTTGTAGTAATTAAATTAACTGAAAGAGAAAAGTCTCTGGAATATAGCAGGCTTCCAATGGATACTAGTATTATTTCTTACCTTTTTAGAACAGAAGGAAAAACTTGGAACAAAAATGCATGAACTAGAAAAACAGAACCTTCATTTCCATACTACCTCCTGCCCCAACATTTCCCCTATATGGACATTTCTTTCTCATATTCCATGGGTAATATATTGAAGGCTCTACTTTGATTACAAAAACAGCAAGCTGTATAGTTTCTTTCTGGAATAAAATGTAAGTAGGCACAGTGGCTAGTGATGTCACATTATGATTATATCAATAATATAATCATTATTCAAGGCATGAGAATTAACACAGGCAAGTTTCTTCTCTTTCTTTCCTTCCTCCTTATTTTATTTATTTATTTTGGAAAACACCTTTTCCATTTGTAACTCACCTTAATATTAACCAAAACTGTGTTTTCCAATAAATGTGTGCAAATGGGTTAATCAATATTCTTTCAGTTCCTTTGATTAATATTTATTTTATGTAAAATGTATTGGTCTGGCAAGGCATACGAAAAGAGCAATGTGAATGAGAAAAAGTGAATTTTTAGGATGACCAATAAAATGGAAAATCTGTAATACTGCAGTATAAAACTTATTACCTCATTCATTTTATTAAGGGGACCCTTTGCTCCAAGTAGTGTGTCGATAGAGGACAAAATAGAAGCCCAGCAATCATTGGGCAAAATGAATCCTGGCATTAAGTGCAGAAATTTGAAACAGCTGTTTTGAGTGGGGACAAACTCGTTTTTTATCTCTATTAATTTTATTGGGTCCTTATCGATTGACAGCACCTATTGGGACTGTTGTGCCCTAAGTGCTAAGAAAGCACTAAAGGAATGGCAAGCTTTCTAAGGTTTTATACTCACAATATTTGCTCAGTCAATAATTATTTTTAGCTCAGTGCACCTAAAGAACTTTCAGACAGAATTTCAATGACTCATTTGAAACATATACCCCAAATGTTGTGCAGAAAGTAGAAGGAAGTTGTATCTTAGAATCAAGAGCATGGGATTGGAAGATGGACAGACCTAAATTCGCAACTACCTCTTTAGACAATTGTTTAATCAATCTGAGTCTCAGTCTCCTCATGTATAAAATGAGAGTCTTATCTCCTTGGCTGAATTGTTGAGTAAAATAAATGCAATATTGTTTGAAGAGTGTCCAACATAAAGCCTGACAAAGAGTTCTGTTTAATTGAAAGAAAGCCTATCTCAAAAAAGTCATATCATCTAATATAAATAGCTACTAGTGTTGAAAAAGAATATTTTTTAGGCTTGTTACACTAGATCTTCAAGAACTTCTTAAGATCAAGGGCAAAATCTGATCACCACGATGCCTGGGGTGTCCTGTGACAGTAGAAAGAGAACAGGCACATTTGCTTCCTCCTAACTCAAATGTGTGATACGGGAAAATGACTTTCTAACTCTGATTCCCAGTTTTCTCATCTGTAAAATGAAAATAAAATCCCTCTCACAGAATTGATGTTAGAATTACATAAAGGGATGATTAGCGCAAAAGTCAGATAATGAGAAAGTACTTCATAACAGGTGATAGTTATTATCGGAAAGAGTGGTGTGCTCGCAATACAAATTGATTTCTGATCATAGCATTAACATAAATCAGACCTTATTTTTAAAATATTCCTTCACACAGAGTACTCACTTTATTCATACAGCAACTTCAAGAGTTGGCATGAAAGGAATCATCCTTTATTTTATAGATGAGAAATCTGAGATTCTGAGAGACTTACATTTCCTCATATTACACAGCACAGTAGCTGCAGAACTAGACCCAAAGTCAGGTGTCTAACTCTCCACACTTGGATGCTTCATAGGACAACATATTGCCTTCCAATTTCAGAATTACTAACTCCCAGGTTTTGGTTCATTTAAAGACTTTAAGGCCACAACTCCCCAGCATTAAAAAGAAAGGAAAATCATAGGAGTCTTTTAGCTACTTTCCCTCAAATCTTGGTATAGTATTGTAATTAAAAATGATTTCTAAATGTCATTATGACTTTGACTATGAATGTGACTATGACTTTGTCTTTACTTAATGAATAAAATGACTTTTAAGATAGCTTACTATGAGTTTCAAAGTGTATTCTGTGTTCTTACAATAGAAACGTGAATGTTCCTGTATTTTTCCACTGCAGGTGAATTTGATATTCAAAAGGATGAGAAGACTAATGGTTCTGATTAGAGTGAAGCAGAAAGTGAGGAGAATGTGAGAACTTCCCCACACAGACATTTAGCCAGATAATTTCAGCTTGGGTGTCTGGTACTTTATTTTATTTAAAACAAAATTGGCTCTATTTCTGGAAATCCATGACTTAATTATGTACTTCAATCTTTACCTGAACTAATGTAATTTTCATATACCTAAGATCAAATGAGTAAGGTAGGGCACACACAAAGCATGCATTTTTCACTACACTGTGCTCTTTAATCAACATTTTATGATCCTTAGAGATACCTTCATATTAATGTGTTTGTATCTGTGTAAATAAATATTTTTATGGCATTGTTTGCATGTATTTAGTTTACCATTTTTCAAATGTTATCCATATAACAAGTTTTATGTGAAAACAAAATATTTGGTGAGCAAAGATATTTGCATGATGCTGGGGTAAATTAAGTCTCTAAGCAGAGGACAAGGTTATTAAAGATTGTCAGCTTTATTTGACCAGGGATCACTCTTTCATAAAACTTTCCTTCTATGTATTTTTCCAGGAGACATACTTTGGTAGATCTTATGTGAACTTGTATAGTGAGGATTTTATTTAATAGTTCTCTACCTCAACTTTCCCATTTTGTTTTGTCAAATAATTGTAGGTGACCACTTCTGAGTTCATTCAGGACTTTTCCAGTTTTAGCACTGAAAGTTCTGCATCCCAGGAAACCCCTGCATTCCAGACATACTGGGTTGGTTGGTCAATCTTGATGCCTATTATATAATTTGATCTTTAAAAATGTGATTATTATTAAAACATGACTATAAGCGCTTGATACTTCTCTTATCAAGAGGTAGAGTCTGAGTCCCCTACTGTTGCATATGGACTGGTTTTAGTGCCTTGATGCATGATTTCCAAAATTAGGAAATAAGAGACAATGCAGCTCCCTTCTACCTGGTTTTGTGTTGGGACATAAGAATTTGGAGTCTCGAGACACCATGTAAGAAGTCTGGCTCCCTCATACTTCCACACTGGAGAGACACTTAGATAGAAGTACCTTCAGAGCCCCATCTATTCCCATCTCAAAATCTTTAAGTCTCCCCAGCCCAGATTCCAGAACTTGAGTGTACAAATCTACGAGATAACTCCAGCCTCAGCCACCACTGACTGAAAACCCGCAAAACCCTTAGCAAGAACAGCCTAGCTGAGCACAGCTGACCTCTAATACTGTGAGAAAGATGAATAATGGATGATAATTGTTCCTTTTCACCAGTAAGCTTATTACATAGCATAGGTAACTGGAACAACACCAGAAATACTGGTCAGTTCTGTCACACTGAGAACCTATTTCCCAGGTTAATCAGTGATCATTAGGATCACTAAACAAGTTTTTAACTAATATTTACTGAAGGAATACCACTTTATAAACTGCAAGCTATGAACTCACACAAAAATATTTAACATAACGGTCAATCAATATTTATTAGAGCCTATTATTTTTGTGTATTTATTTGTTATTTATGTGTATTATTTATATTGTGTGCACCTGTGTATATATACATTTAAAATGTATATCAATTAATTTAATTAAGTATAATTAAACTTAAATGTGTTGCTTTAGGGTTTTGTTTGTATTACTACATGATAAAAAGGAGTAAATAGTTACACAGAAAATAAAGAAAGATGAAACAAAGTTGAAAATGAATAAAGGGAAGGAAGGAAAGAAAGGAGAGAGGGAGGGAAATACACAGGAATTCCACTCTCATAGCCAGTTCTCAAGGGAACCTGAAAAAATACGCAGAAGGAGCCTTATGAGAAGAATAAAACTTATAGAACTGTTCTTACAGTTTTCTAGAAGTTGGTTTGGATGTGAATTAGGTTAGGTCATTTCCCTTGAGCATTTGGATTCTCTGCCATCAGTTTAACTCATCAATGTGTCAGTACTTCTGCTTCTGCCACTACCAACTGTCTGCTATTTTTTTCTTATTGCTCTAGCTCCTGCTTACCTATTGCTTCTGTTTACCAAGCCTTCGTTTACTAAAGGCTCATGATCTCTTGGGCCTCTGAGTGTATCCTTTTAGGTTCTTTCTATATGTAACTTGGATTCAAATTCCACTGAAAGAAAATCTGATTAGTCCAATTAATGACCCACATTTGTACAGATTCTTCAAGTCAAACCACCTCACATATAATCACAGCCACATGTAGAGAGAGTCTGCCATTGGGTTAGATGCCTACTTGGTTCCCTCAGCTCTAGTCAGAGAGACTGGCATCATCTCCACATCACATGGCTGCTTAGGACTGCTCTTTCCACAGTGAGCTGTTGTTTGGATGGATTTACAGAAGGGGCTATAGAAACGGCAGAGTCCAGGATCAGCCTTCCCAGACCATATGAAAGCATAAACATCACATTCCTATTTGGCACATCTTTCCTGCTATCACCATTTGGGTCATCATCACACTGTGTGACATTAAAAGAACTGTGTCCTGAAAGCTCTCCTTGATTCTAACCTCATCTGTTTATGCTCTATTTTGCATAGTGCTCTAAGGATTAAAAGTCCAATATACTACACTGATATTGTTCTCCTGCTTCAATCTTCCATCATTGAAGAACCATGTTCCTTAACACAGTTTAAAGCATCCTTCAACACAGAACCCTTAACTATTCCTCAAGCTTTATCCCCCAAATTCCCTTTTAGGAATTCTTGCTCCTTCTATACTAAACTGCTTACCAGTTGCTAGTAACATCCTGGGCCATGATACCCTTGCTCACAAATTTCCTTTTGAAATACCTCATTCCTCCTCTCTCCTCTCTCCCCTCATCCGGAACCAAAGAATTCTTCAAGGCCCGTATCAAATGCCACTTCCTTTATGAAAACATCCTGGATGATCACATTTGGAAATGATCTTCACCTCTCTAACATCACATATTAAGAAGGAGCTATATTTTTACAATAATATGATATATCAGTTTACTAGAATATAAGTTTTATAAGGTCAGTCAATTTTTTTTACAAGATTATTTGACTCCTCTCCTCTTTTGCCAAGGCATTAAAAACAGTGCCATGAACATAATAAACACAATTTTCTATGTTAATGTACAATTTAGCAAGCTCAACAGAAAAGGCCAGTCCCAGAGAACAAGATTTGGGAGTCAAATAATAAAATTATATTAAAAGGTTTACAAAATTGAGAGGAAAAAATGATAGATGAAAGTAGTTTAAGTTAACATGTTGAGGATTTGTGTTTGGAGAAAATGAACTTAGAGAATTTAGAATAATATTCAAAATTAATTAATTCATTCTTTATTTCAAAATATTTATCATCTAATTACTCTGTGTCAAGCAGTGTTGGAAATGTGGGCATATAGTAAGAAACAAGACAGTAAAGGTCCCTGTCTTTAAGGAACTTACATTCTGGCAAGGAAAACTAAAATTAACCCAGCAAAACAAGCATATAATGTAGTTTCCAGTACTGATAAATTTTATAAAAGAAATTAACTGGAAAAAAGTGGCCTATTTTTGACAGGCAAAGAAAGTTTTTTTTATTATTATTAAGCAGATGGACATCTGGGCAGTGTCTAACAAAATTGAGAAAGCTAGCTCTGCAAAAATTCTGTGAGCAGAGATTTCTAAGCAGAAGAGAGAAGAAAAGCAAAGGTCTTGAGGTAAGAAGGGCACAGAGGCCAGCGTGGTTAGAGAAAAGTGAAGGATCAGGAGAGCAGGAAAAATGTTGGAGAGGCGGGCAGGGCACAGAGCCTGCAGACCTCATAAACCATACATAGGAAAGGCTTTGGATTTTTGTCTACGCTTGATGGGGAGACACTGAAGAGTTGTGATCAGTGAAGAGCCATGAATTAATTTATAGTTTAAAAGATAACTCTGATATCTGCATAAAGAATATTTTACAAGGAATAAGATAGGAAACAGGGAAGAGGTATTTCAGTAGTCCAGAGGAGTTGATGGGGCTTGAATGACAGTAGCAATGGTAAGAAGAGTCAGGATTCATTTTTAAGGAGACTCCATGACATAATAATAGATTGATTATAGAGTATGAGCTTATAGAGCCTTCAATTTTCCTTACCAGTATACTTCTAAGTATAGTAAAACACAGTAAAGTGAATATTCTAGTATATTCTGATTTTTAAAAAATTAACAAAGCATTAACACATTAGATGAATATAAATTGATCTTACAAGTCACTTACGAAAACATTTTGAAGAATGGAGAATTCTATCAGGTTATAATTGATTTTTCATGATAAAATTCTGTTTATAGTGAGGTAAAGTATATTATAATAATGTTTTATATTTAAAATGGATATTTTATGTTGTTTGGAAAATACATTGCTAAAAATTGTCTACATTTTAGAAATCTCTAATAAATCAACTAAATTAATAATCGTTACATACAAAAAAAGCAAATAGCACTATAATTTTTCTAGTTGCCTCACACTGTTTGGATTTAAGAGCATTCACTTCTTCAGACAAAATGGATGTGGATTTTTCTTTAACCAGGAAAATGAATTAAGTGTTACCACAATCTGCTAAATTTTATTTCTTCATGGTATCTGGAAGAATTTTCCTAAAGCATGTTCCTAATCCCATGTCTATAAACTCATTGGATTGTTCTCTCCTTTCCTTCAAACATGCTCCAATACAAAAGAAACTGATAATGAACTATTTTTTATTACTCATCTTTTCATAAATATGAATCCTAGTCAACAGATCACATTTAAATATGGAAGACAGCAATATTTTTCATAAAGACATGATTTTCTGTCATACATAGATTCTTTTCCAATATTTTTATCATTTTTAAGATAGTTTTCACCCTTTTCCTTTTGCTATCCAACAGTTTCTCAACCTAGTTTTATGACATTTTTATAGCGATTAGCTGATCTTTTTATCTTTTAATATTTTCCCACAGTTTTTGTTTATAGTTTTATTTTACTCTTCAGTGCTGTCTGTAAGTTTCTTCTTGCCAGTTTTAATGGTCTATAATTTCCAATGGAAAGTCAGCTGCCAGAACCTTCCTTCCTCTAGTGTTAATGGCTTCTCTTGAGAACCTGCCCTGCCCTCCATCATCTAATTTGAGTCAATGAGGGGGCAGACAAAACAGATGGTTGGCACAAGATGGGATGATTCACTGTTTGAAATCATGGTGAAGAAAATTGGTGAGGGAGAGGGAAGCCTGACATTTGACAGAGCCGTGTAGAAATTGCAGTATCCAGACAAAGTTCAGTTTAATTTTGACTGTTACTTTCCAGATGTACTGATCATATGATTACAATTTTAAGATTATATCGAGAATATACCTTTTCCCAAATGCACTGTAATCATTCCAGCAAAATGAGTTTATCAATGAGTGTCAATGCCAGGATTATTCTCGAAGTTACCTAGTTGCCCTAAGTTATTTTATTGTGCTTTTCATGACATTGAATACCTACTCTACTTCTACTTATGTGAAGCTTACTTTTTTTGCATAATCTGTCTTCACGTCATTTCACTGATTTCTTTGCAAGTTATAGCTACAGATGAAACCTCAAACAGCTTTGTAAGGTAAGAAGTAAACTATATATATTTTATTTGATTTCTCTTTATATTCTATTGCCACAAATTTATGGCATGAGACTATATAACTAAATCATTGTGACAATATAAAGAGAATGATACAACAAAATTTAGAATATACATATTTAGAATTTAAAATCTCTTTAATTTGTATACAAGGGTTTCTTAATTGAAATGAAATAGAATAAAAGATATAGTAAAGCCATGATGATAAGTTAATATTACAGACCATGCATTCTAGACAGGGAAAATGTCATTCCCTTGGGGGAAAAAAATAGATCTTGGGGAATAAAAACCTGAGATATTACAATGCTTTGTAACCCTCCAAAGGACCACGTTACATAAACACATATATAGTATTTTGTGATATTAACATTTTATGGGATGACGGATTAGGAAAAATATTTTTAAAGGTTTCTCAGGGGGATGTAATTTTTAAAAAGCTTGAAAAATACTCTTAAAGAAAAGTCTTTCTTTGTCCCAATGCAATGACAAATGATGGTTTTGTGATCAACCTTCCATGTATCTACAATTATAAATGATTATTATATAGTGGGTCAACCTGATACACTGAAAATCAAATAAAAAAGCTGTGAGCTTACTTGCACAATCTTCTTATAAGGGAAATGTTTAAAGTTAAAATATACTAAAAAGTTATAGCAGAAAGGGTGTAATAGTCATAAGAAAGCATCTAATAGGCAATGTTTAAACATATACACATATCCAGTGTTTCACATATAGGAAGTTTTCTAAACACCATTCCACACAGATGAAGACATTTCTTAGCAATGAAAGTAGTTGTGAAAGAGAGGTATGCCTTCTACACTTTCTTCACTGCCAATATTAACAGGATAGCAAAATTAATATTAAACAGCACATGTGTGTGCACAAAATGCAAATGAATACCTGACTATATTGTTTGAATATTTTTTATTTTATGCACTACAGGTATTTTAATCATAAACCAATATAGTTTTAGAGGCTATGGAAGTAATTCAAATACAAGGAAAAGATGATGAAAATCACTGAGTATTTTAAATGCACAAGTGAATTTAGGGTAAAAAGAAATCTAAACACATTGGGTTTTTAGAGAGAGATCATTGGTAACTTACTGAAAGACTGTTTTACCAGAGCAGTTGGGCCAAAGCCTGATTATAAGAGAAGAGGCATGCATACTCAGCCACACTTAATGTGGTCCTTATCCATAGCAACCCAAATTTTGTTGATTTTTGTACATTTCCAGATTGTAAACAGCATGATGGCAGAACTGTATTCTGTCCTGTGATCAATATAGTGCCTACAACTATGTCTAGAAAGTGTATGTGTGTGTGTGTGTGTATTTATGTGTGTGTGTTTTATGCTAAACAGATATTTTTGAAATGTAAAGAAGTTGCATAGGAACGAAGGACTAAATGCAGCTTACTCTTAATTTTAATAAATTAGTGATATGGAAAGAAACAGGATAGATGTTTGAGGAAATAGTCGGAGGTAGAGAAGTTAATTTTAAGATTCCCAGTACCTGGAAACTCTCCACAAAGTATTAGGTTCAATATAAACTAGGCTTTATTCAACTTGCCTCACACAGCCTTGGAATTTATTGTACACTTCAAAGAATTATAGGGAATTAGTGACATAGTCAGGGTTAAAACCCTAATTTACTGCTCAGCCAACTAAACTAGAGTCCAAGTAAATGCTCATCTTTTCTTTGCTGAACACTATTTTTATTGTATCATGTATTATATTCTTTGCATTTCTTATCTATTTTTCTTGAGTGCTATTTTTAGGCATACTATGGATTCTTAAATTTGGTTAAAACACAATGGATACTACTCTGCTTAAGCACTTTATAAATTTAATTTTTAAGCTTTGCATACTATGTTTATAAATGGTCATGTAGTTATCTTCCCAAATTATATTAATCATAAGGTATTACCAAGTTAATTTAAAATAACTATTATTAATATACTAAGGGATCTAAGAGAAAGTTGGACAAGTGCAAAATCAGATGAAATGAAAACTGTGAGAGAGAATTAGTTGGAAATGCTATAAATAAAAACATATTAACAGAGATGTACAACGTCTTTGATGAGCTAATAAAATAAAAACAGCCCAAAACAGCCAAGGTAAGAATCAGTGAACTTGGAAGATAGGTCGATAGAAATTACTCAAACTGAAAACAAAAAGAGAAAAAATAGTAAAAAAGAAAAGAGAAAAGAATAGAAAAAAGAAAATCAGAGCAAAAGTATTTATTATTTTTTCAAAAGTGAAGTAATAAATACTTTCACAGATGAAACTGAAGGAGTTCATTGCCAGCAAAAATTACTCTACAAAAACTTTCTAAGAAAATTTTTCAGGCAAAAAAATTATGAGGCTGAAAACATGGATCTACATAAGAAAATAAAAAACACTGAAAATAGAATAAATGAAGGTAAAATTAAATTTATTTTTTCTCATTTTTAGTTGCTCTAAAGTAATATCTGACTGTGTAAAGGAAAAATAGTAGGAATTCATTGATGTTTATAGCATAATTAATACAGAAGTTATAACAAAAATAGCACAAAGGATGGGAGGGTGGAGGAGGAATATATGATTGTGAGCACTTTACACCATATATATAAAGTGGATACTATTTTTTGAAGGTAGACTTTGATTAATTAAAGGTGTATACTATACATCTTTAGGGAAACCACTAAAAAATGTCCCAAAAAGTCGATAAAACAAATTAAATGAAATCATAAAAATTCTTAACACAAAGGAAGGCAGAAAAGGATATAAAGAAAAGATGAATACATGTAAAACAGGTAACAAGATGGTATATTTCAATTTAACTATACCCATAATCTTATTAAATATGAATGACTTTAATACACAAGATAATTGAGGATTGTTAGTTTGAGGAAAAGCAAGACCCAACTCTAGACTGTCTATAAGAAATCTACTTTAAATAGAAAGACATAGTAGATAGGTTAAAAATAAAAGGATGTAAACAGATACATCATACAAACTTTAAACAAAAGACAGCTCAGATAACCATATTACTTTTAGATATAACTTCAAAATAGGGAAGATGATCAGGTAGAGGGAGTAACATCACACAATGAAAAAAGGGGAAATTCTCCAAGACCTACCATCCTAAATGTTAATGCTCCTACCAACAGAACTTCACAATACGTAAAGCAAAAACTGATGGAACTGAAGAGAGAAATAGACAACTTCACAATTATAGTTGAATACTTCAACACTCCTTATCAATCATTAATATAATAAGCAGTAAATGATGGTACAAAAAATCAGTAAAGGTATAGGAGGACTAAACAATGCCATCAAATAGCTAGTCTCAATAGATGTTTATTGAAAACTCCACTCAATAACAGGAAAATACACTTTCTTTTCAAATGCAGAAGAAATATTTTCCGAGGTAGACGATATTCTGGGCCATAAAACAAACCTGAATACACATAAAAGAGTGTAAGTCATATGAAGTATACTCTCAGACTATGATGGAATTAACTCAGAATTCAATAACAGAAATATATCTAGACAGTATTTAAAATTTAGAAATTAACATATTTCTGAATAACTCACATATCAAAGAAGTCTCAAATAAGTTTAAAATATTTTGAACAGGATGAAAATGAAATGCTATGTATCAAAATTTGAAGAATGCAGTTAAAGTTTATAGAAAGTATATACTATTAAATATTATTATTGGAAACAGGAAAGGTCAATATCAATAACCTGAGACTCAACATTTAGTAACTAGAAAAAGAGAAACTTGAACTCAAAGCAAGCAGAAGGAAGGAAATAAAAGTATTAGAGTAGGATTCAATGGAATTGAAAACAGAAAAACAATAATCAATAAATGTAAAAGATTGTTCCTTGAAAGGATCTATGAACTTGATAAATATCAGAAAACATTGATTAAAAAAACATAGGGAATTGCCAATATTGGGAATGAAAAAGGAAGTATCAATACTGAATCAAAATATTAAAAGTGCAATAAGGGAATACTATGAAAAATTTCATGCCCATAAATCCAACAATTTAGGTGAAATAGATCAGTTCCCTGAAAGGTACAAACTGCTGAAACTCACTCAAGGACCAGATAACATGAAAAGTCTATATCTAGTCAATATTTTAAAAATTGAATTACAGTTAAAAATCTTCCAAAAAATAAAGCTTCAGACCCATATGGTTTTATTGGTGAATTCTACCATTTAATGATGAAATAATACCAATTCTACACAACCCTTTGGAGAAAATAGAAAAACAATGTAACACTTCTCAGCTCCTTTTATGAGTCCAGCAATACCTTGATACCAAAACCATTAGACAGTGAAAGTGTCTCATCAGAGAGTGAAAGTGAAAAATATTAATTTTGCAATGGAGAAACCTGAAGACACTGCCTTAACCAAATGATCTAGTATAATGTCACTATTAATATGCCATATTGATATTATGTAGCATCTGATATGATGCAATTCTTCCCTAATGGACCTAACCTCAGCCTAATCATGAGAAAACATCAGACAAGTCCAAATTTAAGGTACAGTCTACTAAAATACTTAACAATTACTCTTTAAAATGGTAAGATTGTGAAAGACAAGGAAAAGCTAACAAACTTTCACAAACTGGAGAAGACTAAGGAGACATGACAACTAAATGTGATGTAATACCTTGATTTGGACACTGGAAGAGAAAAGTATACTGAGCAAAAACTGTAGAAATCTGAATAGAGTCTATAATTTAGTTAATAGTATCGAACCGATGTTAATGTCTAAGTTTTGGGAAATGTACCCTGGTTATGTAAGAGGTTAATACTAGAGGAAGCAGAGTGATAGATATACAACAACTCTCTTACTATTTTTGCAGCTCTTCTTTAAATCTAAAATTATTAAAAATATTGATTTAAATTTATATTATGTCTTTTTATAAGGCCCCTTTAGTCAAAAACATTCCGTTCTCTTCATGTGCTGCCTGGCATGCAAATTTGTCCTATTATTCTGATATTAGAGTATTAACTATGGTTTAATAACAAAATAATTTTATAAGAGAATATTAAGGATTGAATTTTAAAGAGTAAATTTTACCAAAAAATATTTCATCATTTAAGTATTTTAAAATATAAAATGTCACTTGTGTCAGTATACGTATTTAGAATTCATTCTTAATTAACACTAATAAAAGACCCTTCCTAATTGGCTAGGTTACTTCTTGATTTTCATTATAAATATTTTAACAATTACTTAAAGAAACGTTTGATAAATAAATAAGATAAACACATGTAAAATATGCCATCAGAAATAACAGTGTTAATAACTGCAATGATTATCATAAATTTTTAACTGATTAATTCTATCACAGTGATCAACACCCATTTTTTAAAAATAAATTTATTTAACTTATTTTTGGCTGCGTTGGGTCTTCATTGCTGTGCGTGAGCTTTCTCTAGTTGCAGGGCTCAAACCCAGGTCCCCTGCATTGGCAGGCAGATTCTTAACCACTGCTCCACCAGTGAAGCCCAACACCCATTTTTATTATATCCAAAATGTCAGTTTCATTTAATAGCCCTAGATAAAAATTTCTCTTGAATAAGTAACTCTAAAGCTGATTATAATATATGCACAGATTGAGTTATTTCTACATAAGCTAGAAAATTTGGAAATGGCCTTCTAATTCAATAATATATTTTTAAAAAATAGGTGAAAATAACGAGGTATATAAAGGTTAAGTGACTAAATGTCACATTATTATCAAGAAAGTCAGAAGAAAAACCCAGTCCCTGACTCCAGAACAAGTGTTTTATTCATGCCATACCACGGAATGTCAAAGAAAAATGAATCAACTGGAATCAAACAAAAGAAAGCAAAACAAGAAAGCAGATAAATCCAGAAGGTAGAATATTGTGGGAAAGCTGGTCTAGTCTCATGAACAGGGAGTTTTATTACATTGCATGTTATTTGAGGGAATGACAATCAGAAGCAGAGCCTGGTCTGGGACTGTATTTCAGGAAATGTTAATATACTAGATGAAATGACTTACTGAAATGAAAAGAAAGAGGTTAATGATTGAAAAATCAACATCGTATAGCAGATATAGTATCTTCGCAACTTTTCTGTGATCTGTAACTATTTTAAAATAAAATGTCTATTAAAAATCAAATAGTCATATATGTTTGTTGTGTCTCTGTGTGGTTTGCTCATGAATATATACAAAAAATATACACTAAAATATCAGAAGACACAATTTTTGAGTAGTGAGAATACGTTTTGTCATACTTTATTTTTGCTTGTCTAAATGTCATTAATTTATACAATATTTATGACTTCTATAATAACAAAATCTTATTTTTAAAAATAAAAGAAAATTCCTTGCATTACTCTAAAAGAGAACAATGAAAAGCATCAAAAATAACTTGAGTGCTTTGTTTATGGCTGATATAACCAATCAAGAAAGAAAAATACTTCAGATTCTTTATGTATATATGGCTCAAATTTACTAATTATTTACATTTAAAAACAATTTTAGATGACATTTTCAATTTTCACACTAAACTCCTACTTATATGAACCAAATCATAACAAAACACCTTAGCAAAAGTTATAGATATCAGTAATAAAAATTCAGTTCAAATGGTCTCAGAATTCAGTTGAATTACTCAGTTATTTTATGTAAACTGATTACTCTGCCCTAAATATATTTGTTCAATAGACATATTTAATAATACCAATCAATTAGTTTTTAAATTATCAGAATAGATTTTAGAAACACTAAGAAAAATATTGGATTTCTTATTCTCCCAAAAGTTAACGTTAGTAATTCAACCAAAGATGAGAAGTATATCCTTTATATATCAGTTATTAATAATTGGGACATATGTGTTTTTAAGCTTTCTCTTAACTTTGTATATTCTGTAGAAGAGTCTCAACTGGTAATATACTAAACAGAAGTACTTTGTAATTATACCAAAATTGACATAAAAATAAGGATAGAAAAAGATAATTGCAACCTTTGAAAATTTGTATTTTATTTTTCTGACACAAACTCAGAGTCTCCATGTAGCTCTTAACTATTTTAAAAAGTATGCTGGATTTTGCAATGTATTTCTCTAAATGTGTAGATTAAAAAAAGTTCCAGAACAATTTCAATTTGTAAAAAGAAAATACAGTAAACATCTGTTTTTTTTTTTACCAGCAGTTGAAAACTTCAAAGCCTAGATAATACTTAACATAAAAAACAAGTTAATGATTTTATAACACGATCAACTGATCAATTCACAGAGTCTGTCTTATATGATCTTACTGACAATGAAAAATGAAAGAACTGTGTGCCTCCTGTACCACTGCCACTTAAAGTATGCTGTGGAAAAAGCTGTCCCACATTCCCACACTTAATAGAATTTATTTTTAAGTCAATTAGAATGGAAAGGAGAAAGAAAAGTAAGAGCCTAGAAGTGAAAGAAGATGATTCCAAATGCAATTAAATTTAACAACATTTAATTTGAAGTTGTAAACGAGGCTACTATTTGTAAATCTGATGCATTTATGGGTATCTATATGTAGTTTCCAACAAATCAGCAAAGAGAATACTTGCCAATAGGAAAAAGAGCAAACAATAATTTGAATTAGCCGGAGACTAATTTCAGAAGATAAAAATATTTATTTCATGTTTATATCAGCTCTTAAGTAGGATGTGAAGATTATGATTGGCTTGAATAAATACTTCATCAGTAGTCTGTTTCCAGAGCTTTTCAGTTTTGCCATGTAAAGACATTTTGTATCAAAGTTCTTTCTTATTGATGAAAATAATAAATCTAATTCATTCTCATCACTATATTTTGTGTACCACTGTTTTAGATCATATTGAAATATAATTTATATTTTGTCATTTAGATTACTGATGTCTCCTATTTATGTTGGAGTAAAAACTATTTTAATTTCTTCATATTAAACTGAGCTTCATATTAAACACCTGTTATTGAGTCCTGAATTTCTATTTCCTGCAGTATGGCAAACTAGATGTCTATAGAAACCTGTATCATACAGCCCCAATAAATCTGCAGATTAAAAATATTGTGTGATTGTGTATGTGTATATATATATGTATACATATATATGTGTATATAAATAAATATACCAGTAGAAAATTAAGGGTATTTGTTATAGGCCAAAGGTAATTAAGAAAGTATATATACTTAGCAAAAAACAAAAAAAAATTGCCATGGGAACATATGACAGTACTTGATGGTTTGGAGCAAGAGGATGTTGGATCACAAGTTTAAATAATAATGGAAAACAAACAGAGAAGTTTTAAAACACCTCCAACCAGAGTTCCAGAGGAGTTAGGAGACAACTGGAGAGTCATTATCCAAAACAATATTTGGTGAGAATTTTCCTGAATTAATACAATTTAACCGTTCTTGGGCTCAGGAAGCCATTCCAATCCTGAGTTGAAAAAAACATGGAGAGATCTATATCTGTACTGATCATTGGCAAACTGAAGGAAAATAATAGAAAAATAATCTGAAATGGAGCCATAGGAAAAAAAATGCAGACTAGAAACTAGAAATGAAGGACAAGAAAAACAAGAGTTGACTTTTTAAACAGCAACAGCAGAAACAAGAAAGCAGTGGATTTTATCTTCAAAGTTTGGTGAAAAACAATTGTTCATCAGAATTCTCTATTTGGTGTTATGAGCTTAATTGTGCCCCCACCCCCCAAAATAGATGTTAAAGTCCTATCACCCAGTACCTCAGAATGTGACCTTATTTGCAAATAGGATCCTTGGTGATATAATTACTAAAGTTAAGATGAGGTCATACTGGTGTTAGGTGGGTCTTTAATCCAATGTGATTGGTGTTTTTCTAAAGAGTGGGGAAGAAACAAGGACATGCAAGAAAGAAGCTCATGGACGATGTTGGTAGAGATTCAAGTCTGGTGGCTGCGAGATAAGGAAGGCCATGGATTGCAGGTAAACCATCAAGAGCTAGAAAGAAGAAAAGATGGATTCCTTCTTACAGATTTTGGAAAGAGCATGACTCTGCTGATACCTTTATTTCAGATTTTTAGACATCCAAATAGTGAAACAATAAATTTCTGTTGTTTCAAGCCACCTAGTTTGTGGTACTTTGTTAAGTAGTCCTGAGGAAATCATACACCCAGAAAACTTACATGTTAGGAATTAATGGACAAACTAACACTGAGAGGTTTTATAACAAAATACACTTAAAAAATCAAGAAAGAAAATGACTTTTGAAAGAAAGTGAGAGAAGTAGCAAGCCATGAGCCAAAAATATGGTAAATTTTATGTCTCTAAACAGACATTGACTGTATAAAGCAACATCAATGTTTTCTTCTTCCTACAGATAGAAAGATAAAAATACTGGATCACAGTGATATAAAAGACACTAAGGGTGTGTTTGAATTAAAGAATAGTTCTAAAGTAACTTCATTATTTGAGATGAGGGTAAAAGTATTAACTTTAGAATTTGTTTAGTTGAAGTCACATGTTGAGCTTTTCTGGAAAAAGAAAAATATAATTTCCAAAACAATAGGGTGGAAAAAGGAGAATGAGAAAGTTGTGGGAGGAATATCAACCAATCCAAAAGAGGATAAAAGTAAAATACAATAAACCTAGCAAAATGTAAAACTGTAGAAAGGTCTAAATTAAAGATAAACCTAAATATTTTGTTACCATGTCAACTCTCTTTTCATTTTTTTCTTTCAATTTTATATATTTACTTGATTGACATACAGCATTGTATAAGTTTAAGGTGTACAGCACAATGATTTGATTTACATGTACTGTGAAATGATTACCAGAGTAAGTTTAGTGAACTTCCATCATTTCATATAGATAAAACGTAAAAGAAAAAAAAATTTCCTATAATGAGAGCTCTTAAGATTTACTCTCTTAACAACTTTCATATGTAACATAGAGCCGTGTTCATTATATTAATCATGTACATTATATCCTTAGTACTTAATGTACCTTATAACTGGAAGTTGGAACCTTTTGACCAGTTTCATTCAATTCCCCCTTACCCTAACCCCACCTCTGATAACCACAAATCTGCTATCTTTTCCTAATAGTTTGTTTGCTTGTTTGTTTTGTGAAGTCTAATTGACCTACAACACTATGTTAGTTACTGGTGTACAATACAGTGATTCGATATTTCTATACATTACAAAATTATCACCACAATAAGCCTAGTTACCATGCCACCATACAACAATATTACATTATTATTGATTATATTTCCCATGCTGTACATAACATTCCTGTGACTCATTTATTTACTTTGTAACTGGGAGTTTGTATGTACGTACCTCTTAATTTTCCTCACCTATTTCACTCATCATTCCCCACCTCCAGCAATCACCTGTGTTTGTCCTCTGTATCTATGACTCTGTTTCTGTTTTATGTTCATTTGTTTTGTTTTTCAGATTCCACATATAAGTGGGATCATACAATATGTGCCTTTCTCTGTCTGACTTATTTCACTTAGCATAATACCCTCTAGGTCCATCCATGTTGTCACAATTGGCAAGATTTCATTCTTTTTTATGGCTGAGTAGTATTCCGTTGTATATAAATACCACATCTTCCTTATCTATTCATCTATTGATGGTCTCTTAGGTTGCTTCCTATCTTGGCTCTTATGAATAATGATTCCAATTAACACAGGAGTGTATATTTTTTAATTAATATTTTTGTTTTCTTTGGAAAACTACCCAGAAGTAGAATTGCTCTATCATATGGTAGTTCTATTTTTAATTTTTTGAGGAAACTCCATACTGTTTTCCATAGTGGCTGCACCAGCTTACATTCCCACCAACAGTGCAGGAGGGTTACCTTTTCTCTACATTCCCATAACCACAACAATTTTAAAAGACAAATTTTATCAGATGGAATATTTTTAAAAATGCTTTATGCAATTTGTATTAAAGTAAAAGCACAAAAAGACTAAAAGTATAGCAAATAATGTGCCTGTGCAACATTGACAACAACAAAAAACTGTTATAGCTGTATTAGTAACAGATTAAACTCACCAGGAAGTGAACATGTACATATCTAAAACCAAATTTCAAAAATAGACATAATTACAAGGAAAATGGACAACTTTACTATTATGTTAGAAAATTTAAACACATCTCTCTCACACATATCACTAATATATCCAAAAGATAATAAAACAAGTAAGAATTTTAACATCATTCCACTCTTAATTGGTTGGTCATATATCAAACATTGCATCAAAGACACATTCTCATCAAACCTACAGGAAAAATTTTGAAAATTAACAAAAAAATTGAAAATTGAAGATGCTTTAAAAATATTTAAAGAAAAAATAATAATGTATCATGGGGTCCATTAAATATGTAGAAATAAAATGTATAAAAACAAGCAAACAACTAAGGAGGGATGAATATATATGCTTAAAATATTCTTCTATGTCAAGTGTCATAATATTGTTCACAGATGGAGTGTGATAGGTTTAAGATGTATTCTGTATCTCTAGAGCAATCACTAGGGAACTAAAAGAAAGAAGTAAAGCTTATAAGCCAAAAGTGTAGATAAAATGGAATCATAATGAATACTCAGTTAATCCAAAATAAGGGAAAAATAAGAAAATTAGAATAAGTATAGATTGGTCAACTAGAAAACAAGTAGCAGGATGATACGTTTGGACCTAAGCATATCAATAATTGCATTAAGTGTAATGATCTAAACACTGCAATTAAAGAGAGAGATTATAACATTGGAAAAAATCAAGAACCAGTTACATGATATTAACAATACATATAATTTAATCATCAAAACACTTACAGGTTAAATGAAAAAAGTTATGCTACTCAACCTCTAACTATATGAAAGGTCAAGTGACCATATTAATATCAGGTAGAGTAGATTTCAGGACAAGAACTGTACCAAAGATAAAAAAAATTGATCATATCTATAAATATATCTATGTACCTATTAACAGAGCTTCAAAATAAATGACGCAACAACTGATATAAATGAAAGAATAAATAGAATCAATTATGTTTGGAAATTTCTACACTCCTGCCTCAGAAATTAATAGTTTAAGTAGAAAAAAAAATAGTAAGAATAAAGAAGACATGAATAATATTAAAAACCAACTTGACTTAATTGACATTTACAGAACACCACCAATCCTACCATCAACACCAGAATGCATATTCTTTTTGGGTGCACTTGGAATATTCACCAAGATAGCCTATATTGTAGGCCATAAAACAATTTATTTAATAGGATTTGTGTTATACAGATTAAGAGTATAGAGAGACTACAAGCATACTTTGTTTATGCATTTTGCTTTATTGTGCTTCACAAATATTGTGTTTTTTGCAAATTGAATATTTGTGGCAACCCTGTGTCAAGCAAGACTATTAGCTCCATTTTTCCAACAGCATTTACTCACTTCCTGTTTCTGTGTCACATTTTGATAATTCTAACAATATTTCAAACTTTTTCATTATTATTATATTTGTTATGGTAATCTGTGATCAGTGACCTTTGATGTTACTATTATAATTGTTTTGGGGCACCAGGAACCATGCCCATATAAGATGGCAAACTTAATTGATAAACGTTGTGTGTGTTTTGACTGCTCCATTCACTGGCCATTCCCCCATGTCTCTCCCTCTCTTTGGCCCTCCCTCTTCTCTGAAACACAACAATATTGTAATTAGGTGAATTCATAATCTACACAATGGCCTCTAAGTGTTCAAGTAATAGGAAGAGTCTTTAAATCACTTTAAACCAAAGGCTAGAAATGATTAAGCTTAATGAGAAAGGTTTGTCAAAAGCTGAGGCAGGCTGAAAGCTAAGCCTCTTGCACCAAACAGTTAGCCAAGTTGTGAATGTGATGAGAAAGCTCTTGAAGGAAGTTGAAAGTGCTACTCTAGTAAACACAGCAATGATAAGAAAGCTAAATAGGGCTTCCCTGGTGGCGCAGTGGTTGAGAGTCCGCCTGCTGATGCAGGGGACGCAGATTCGTGCCCCAGTCCGGGAAGATCCCACAAACCATGGAGCGGCTGGGCCTGTGAGCCATGGCCGCTGAGCCTGTGTGTCCGGAGCCTGTGCTCCGCAATGGGAGAGGCCACAACGGTGAGAGGCCCACATACCGCAAAAAAAAAAAAAAGAAAGCTAAATAATGTTATTGCTAACGTGGAGAAAGTTTTAGTGTCCTGGATAGAAAATCCGACCAACCACAACATTTCCTTAAGCCAAAGCCTAATCCAGAGCAGGGACCTAAGTCTCTTCAATTCTATGAAGGCTGAGAATGATAAGGAAGCTGCAGAAGAAAAGTTTGAAGCTAGAAGAGGTTGGTTCATGAGGTCTGAGAAAAGAAGCCATCTTCATAACAGAAGCTGCAGCAAGCCGTCCAAAAGATCTAGCTAAGATAATTAAGAAAGCTGGCTATGCTAAACAATAGATTGTTCATTAGACAAACAGCCTTCTATTGGAAGAAGACTTCCATAGCCAGAGAGGAGAAGTCAGTGCCTGGCTTCAAAGCTTTAAAAGATCAGCTGACTGTTGTGTAAGGAGCTAATGCAGCTGGTGACTTTAAGATGAAGTCAGTGCTCAATTACCATTCTGAAGATACTAGGGCCCTTAAGAATTATGTTAATTCTACACTGCCTGTGCTCTAAAAATGCAATAACAAAGCCTGTATGACAGCACATCTGTTGATAACATGGTTTACTGAATATTTTAAGCCCACTGTTGAGGGTTACTGTTCAGAAAAAAGATTTTTTTTGAAATACTATTGCTTATTGGCAATGCACCAGTCACCCAAGAGCACTGATGGAGATGTAGAACAAGACTTGTGTTGTTTTCATGCCTACAAACACCACATTCAATCTGAAGGCTATAGGTTAAGGAGTAATTTTGACTTTCAAGTCTTTTTATTTAAGAAATATATTTCAGGGCTTCCCTGGTGGCGCAGTGGTTGAGAGTCCGCCTGCCGATGCAAGGGACACGGGTTCGTGCCCAGGTCTGGGAAGATGCCACGTGCCGCAGAGCGGCTAGGCCCGCGAGCCATGGCCGCTGAGCCTGCATGCCCGGAGCCTGTGCTCCGCAACGGGAGAGGCCACAACAGTGAGAGGCCCATGTACTGCAAAAATAAATAAATAAATAAATTAATTAAATACAAAGAAAAAGTACTAAAAGCAGCAAGGGAAAAACAACAAATAACATAAAAGGGAACTCCCATAAGGTTAACAACTGATCTTTCAGCAGAAACTCTGCAGGTCAGAAGGGAGTGGCAGGACATCTTGAAAGTGATGAAAGGGAAAAACCTACAACCAAGATTACTCTACTCAGCAAGGATCTCATTCAGATTTAACGGAGAAATTAAAACCTTTACAGACAAGCAAAACCTAAGAGAATTCAGCACCACCAAATCAGCTTTACAACAAATGCTAAAGGAACTTCTCTAGGCTGGAGAGACAAGAGAAGGA
The DNA here is from genome assembly GCF_003031525.2 of Neophocaena asiaeorientalis asiaeorientalis. Taxonomy (NCBI): domain Eukaryota; kingdom Metazoa; phylum Chordata; class Mammalia; order Artiodactyla; family Phocoenidae; genus Neophocaena; species Neophocaena asiaeorientalis. Next base: position 5,090,101 of record NW_020173124.1, on the reverse strand, counting down.
AAAGACCTACAATATCCAACACAAAACCATTAAGAAACTGGCAATTGGAACATACATATAATTACCTTAAAAGTAAATGGATTAAATGCTTCCACCAAAAGACATAGACTGGCTGAATGGATACAAAAACAAGACCCATATATATGCTGTCTACAAGAGACCCACTTCAGACCTAGGGACACATACAGACTTAAAGTGAGGGGATGGAAAAAGATATTCCATGCAAATGGAAATCAAAAGAAAGCTGGAGTAGCAATTCTCATATCAGACAAAATAGACTTTAAAACAAAGACTATTACAGGAGACAAAGAAGGACACTACATAATGATAAGGGGATCAATCCAATAAGACGATATAACAATTGTAAATATTTGTGCACCCAAGATAGGAGCACCTCAATACATAAGGCAAATACTAACAGCCATAAAAGGGGAAATCGACAGTAACACAATCATAGTAGGGGACTTTAACACCCCACTTTGACCAATGGACAGATCATCCAAAATGAAAATAAATAAGGAAATACAAGCTTTAAATGATACATTAAACAAGATGGACTTAACTGATATTTATAGGACATTCCATCCAAAAACAACAGAACACACTTCCTTCTCAAGTGCTCATGGAACATTTTCCAGGATAGAGCATATCTTGGGTCACAAATCAAGCCTTGATAAATTTAAGAAAATTGAAATTGTATCAAGTATCTTTTCTGACCACAACATTATGAGGTTATGTATCAATTACAGGAAAAAATCTAAAAAATACAAACACATGGAGGCTAAACAATACATTACCTAATAACCAAGAGATCACTGAAGAAATCAAAGAGGAAATCAAAAAACACCTAGAAACAAATGACAAAACACGACGACCCAAAACCTATGAGATGCAGCAAAAGCAGTTCTAACAGGGAAGTTTATAGCAATACAATCCTACCTTAAGAAACAAGAAACATCTCAAAGAAACAACCTAACCTTAATCCTAAAGCAATTAGAGAAAGAAGAACAGAAAACCCCTAAAGTTAGCAGAAAGAAGGAAATCATAAAGATCAGATCAGAAATAAGTGAAAAAGAAGAGAAGGAAACAATAGCAAAGATCAATAAAACTAAAAGCTGGTTCTTTGAGAAGATAAACAAAATAGATAAACCATTAGCCAGACTTATCAAGAAAAAAAAGGGATAAGAATCAAATCAACAGTTTATACAGATTGCCAACAAACACATGAAAGAGTGCTCAACATCATTAATCATTAGAGAAATGCAAATCAAAATTACAATGAGATATCATCTCACACTGGTCAGAATGGCCATCATCAAAGGCCACCCCTAGAGGGGTGGGATAGGGAGGGTGGGAGGGAGGGAGACGCAAGAGGGAAGAGATATGGGGATTTATGTATATGTATAACTGATTCACTTTGTTATAAAGCAGAAACTAACACACCATTGTAAAGCAATTATATTCCAAAAAAGATGTAAAAAAAAAAAAAGAGAGAAGAAAAACCTTGTACTTTTCATATGACTTAGCAATTCCACTTCTGGGTATTTACCTAGCACAAATGAAAACATATGTCCACACACACCATAAAAACCTTGTAAAGAAATAAAGAAGCTTTATTTCATAACAGTTGAAAACTGGGTACAATCCAAAAGTCTATCAGCAGATGAGTGGATAAACAAACTGTGGTAAACTTACACAATGGAATACAATGGAATTTATTGAAAGGAAAAGGAAAAGAGAGGGAAAAGAAAGGGAGAACCACTGATACATGATACAACATGGATGAATCTCAAAACCACTATACTTAGTTAAATTAGCCAGACACTAAAAAGTATAAATTGTATGATGCGACCAGTGCAGAATTATAGATGAAGCAATGTACACGGCTACGGAAAGAGCAGATCAGTGGTTTCTTGGGGTTGATTGGCAGAAGGAGGTTGACTAGTTTGGGACACAAAGAAGCTTTCTGAGTTGATGAAAAGCTTCTATATTAATTGTGGTGGTGGTTATCTATATGCCTCACTATTGTGACCTCTCCCGTTGCAGAGCACAGGCTCCGGACGCGCAGGCTCAGCGGCCATGGCTCATGGGCCCAGCCGCTCCGCAGCATGTGGGATATTCCTGGACCGGGGCATGAACCCGTGTCCCCTGCATCGGCAGGCGGACTCTCAACCACTGCGCCACCAGGGAAGCCCTATGCACATCTTTTTAATATGCTTAAAATGGGTGCATTTTATTGAATGTATATTATGCTTCAACATAGCTGATTTTAAAAATTAAACATACTTACACAAAGACACTCGTTACAAATTGCTAAGAGTGGTATCGTTCTGTTTCTCCTAAACAGTTTAACAATTGCCCTGAGCCTTAGTTTTCTAAGTCTTGCCCATTTCTTTAAGATAAAATGCAACAATATACAGCACATTTAACAGGAACACAATATAGGTTGATTCACTTTTTTCATTTACTCTTCCACTAGCTTATAGAAATATTCTAATCATAAAAATTGTGGTTTCTGTCCTTTTGTGATGATTTTCTAATAAATTTTATAAGTCATTTATCACAACTCTTCCCCTAGGCCATTAGACCACAGTCTGTTATCACCATTAAAAATAGAGTAATTTTTTTAAATTCAGGGAGTATATATATATAATCTGTAGATTCTGTTAGCTAAATAATATTTTATAGAAGTAGCAAGTATTTGTTGAATTGATTTAAATTTTGATAGTTATATTCTAAGAAGTCTGAGTCTAGTCATTTACTGATTTAAACATTTTCCATTCAAAATATGCTACAGAGTGAAAATTTTCTTATAGTAATATAAAGATGAAAAAAAATGATTATGCCATTATGTAGCTAACATTTCCAAAAAAAAACTACTGAAGACATGATTAAGAGAACTGAACAGGAGAATTTTCATGATAGGACGATCATTTGAATGTTTCCTGGATGGCAGTTAATTTATCATCTAGTTACTCTGAATTTTTCTATGCTTTTGATTTAGTAAAAGCAGTCATCAATTCATTGGAGGGAAAATCAGCTTAATTTCTTTTTGTCTGTTTCATAAAGAACAAGCAACAAGTGTAGATTGGTCCCCTGTAAGTCTAGTATTTACATGTATAGCTATAGTTTTCTTTTCCAAAACATACAGAAAAACTTAAAGTAAAATCTTGTATAACTTGAATATATTACTAATTTTCTAAATTCTTACAGATCCAAGTAAGTCCTCCTTTGTTCTACTCAGAGCAGACACTATTTCTAAAACTAACAATGTCAGAACTCGTGGCCTCAGTATGAAACCTCTTCTCTGTAACTCATTCAAATTTGTCAAATATAGTCAAGCAGAGTCTTCTCAAATTACCTGGAGAAAATCTGTTCACCAAAAAGTAGGCTTCTGCTTATACTAGATACTAATCATCCCAACTACTATTCATTAAGAAAATACATAACAACAATAAAACGATCCATGACTGTAAAAGACATTCCTTTTACAAATATTTAGATTTCTAGTTTTTACCTTCGTAAATTTCAACCTTTTAAAAAGTGATTTGCTTTACCACATTTCAAAAATAAATCAACGTTTCTGTAATGTAAATGTTAAAACCTGTGATTTCTCAGATGAGTCCATGTTTACCAGCAGGACTCACCCAGGAAGGCCAGCTGAACATCCAGTGTACTTTCCCCTCACTGTGGTCAGTGAATCAGCAAGTGTTATAGGAGTTCAGGGTGAAATGCCAGGTGCTATTTCAACAGTCCTTCTTTCACAACATTTAGGGTGGGGTCACTCTGTTAGGCTCTGATAAGGTTACTGGAACTCAGTTCCTAGGGTGGTCAAGTTAACATCCTCTACTCTCATGCTCTCTGAATGTAGAAGGTAGTCACAGAAACCTGCTTCCCTTTTTTGGGCAAAAGGCTACTCAACCACAAGCTGCTTATTAAACTCTGTCTGGAAAATATTATTCACTGAAATTATGTCTCAATAGCATAAAGTTTAACTTTGTAATTAACCAAACCATCTGTCATTGCAAGGCTCTCTTAAGGCCATGCAAGCGGAAGAACTTTTACTTGCAGAACCTTACATAGTGAGTGGTGCTTTTTGTAATGAGTGACGGTGAGAAGGAAATGGCATGAATTTTAAATGATGGCCACAAATAGATACTCAACTTTCTTCTCCCTTTGATAACTTACCTAACTCAGAATAAACTAATTTCCTAAAGAAAATAAATACCCTCTACCTTTCAGTAAATTATTGCCCTTTCCATAAATTGTTTAGCTCTCTACTTTATAAAATAAAATTCATCTGGATGCTGTTGTAGCAAAAGATTGTCCATATGTATTTTCACTGTGTGTAAGAAAAATAGCAACATTTCCTTGAAAACTTAGGGATAATTACTAAGCAAACAACAATTAGTATTAATCAGTTATGTAATTTATTCTTCCTTTTAGATTCCAGGGTTTTCTGTCTTGATGCATTGAGCATCCATAGACATTTAGAACAAATGTGTAAATGCAGACACATCAAGGAATCAGATAGCTTGAAGGGGTAAAACACTGAAAAGACCTGAATCAGGTTTGCACTAGGTTTGGATCTTTAATGACTATTAAGTCACATATCTGGATGTGGCACCAACCAAACTCTGAACCAAAAGCTCAAACTGGATCTTAAGGAAATTTTTAACGTTGGTGGTTTTATTTTTAGATGTATATTGAAAAAAAAAAAAAAACAGAAAGAAATTAGACTTAAAAAAAATTATATTGTACATCTATGTCTTTACAATTGTAATATATCTACCCCAAATTGTGAAGTCACATAGAGGAAAATTAATTCAGTTTACACAACTCTTTCCACATCTTAGCAGTTTATATCATTAAATTTTGATACTACTGATACATTGTCCATAAGAAAGAAGGAAGGGTGAAGGGAGGGAAGGAAGGAGGGAGGAAGAGAGAAAATAAATTGTTCTATTGAATAGATGCCAGAAAGGTAATGGTAATCTACACATACTGACTGTTAGGGTTTTCTACAATACCTTGGTCCAACTGGTATTTAAAGTTTTAATTAATACCCAAATAGATGCTTTCACTGGCAAGTAGGAGATTTGGTCCTAGATTACCTATAACATCTTAAACAATATTATAATGCTACTTCTGTAGATCTTTCATTTCAGTGATGAGGATGGACAGATCATGTAGTCACAGACCCTGAAAAAAACTGGTTTGTATGGGTTAATTATTTTCTGATGAGATCAGTCTAGCACTGCCACCTGCATTCCAAATGATTGGTCCCGAGAGAGTGATGATGTCATTATGCCAACACCATCACATCTCAGTGTTGTTATACTGAGTCAGCCAAATGTGGTCCCATATTGGTCTGGTTTCTGTTCTGGCTGAAATCCACAGTCTGGAAATGGTATTCTTTCTGAAACGATTAATGCCTTCAGTTATAATTATTTTAGTTATCGATTACTCTCTGACAATGTTACCTAGATATTCACTGAAAATTATATGACTTGATCTCAAACAGAACACTTTAGGTTTTATCTTCTTCAATAAGTATCATAGCTAAAATTCCACTTATGACTTTTTCAGTATGTAATCTATAAGTAAACTTTATTTGTACAGTTAATCTGTTGCTAGAAAATAATTGCCAGTAAAGTCAGAGAGAGAAAAGAAACACAATAATTGGTCCTAAATTTCGAACTATTTTAAACAATGAAAGAAACTAGTTAATTCCAGATTGTGAAGATTTGTACCACGAGTATTTTACAAACCTCACTGAAGATAAATGGAGGAAAGAGCCCACCAAGATTAATAATCGGACTTCTAAAATTTTAATTATACACTCATATTTATTTTTATTAGAACATAGCTATTGAAGAAAATACTAAATGCATTTTTCATGCCATGTTTTTAGTTTTGAAAATTTTTTAGTGAAAATCTATTTGCCTTTTTGAAGTATATCTGTAATGGTACACCTTAAGTTCATAACTTAATTTTAAGTAGCAAATAAAGATCTTTTGAATCTGAGCTAAGCTGTCAAACTCTTTATCTTTAAAGATCACTAGATGATTTTCTTAAAAAAAAATAAAGCAACAAAAAGACATGAGATAATCAATCCCACTCAGTACTAAAACTTATACACACATAGCCCACATTAAAATTAAAAGAAGTTATTTAGTATCTTAAAGGTGCATAAATTTAAGACTTTCATTAGTAATAATTACAATAAAAAGTAGCAACCAATAATGAGGAAAATTTCTGCCTATTATTGGTTATCTAGGAGAACTATTTTAAAGAAAAGATCTTTCCCAACTCCCCTCTGCCCCTATTAGAACTAATCCTCAGTAAAAAAAAAAATAAGATGAACAAGGTAGTAATCCATTATGAACTTAGATTAATTATTATCCTGACAGAGGATCTGTTATAAGAAAGAAAAATGTCCACATCTTTTAAATGCTTCTAATTCTATTACTATTCAACATTGCAAAATTGTCCACATTAGGCAATTATTCCCTTATTTTCTAAACTATATTTTAAAATCCTGTAAATAAAGTCACAAGTCTGACAAAGGGTAAAGAAACTATCCATTTGCACTGGAGTAAATACATCTATGGAAGAAAGCAAAGACAATGAATTATACAGGGAAAATAAAATTATTGTTCAAATATACCTTTTTATTATTGAGCTATTTATGCCATAATTATCAGCAGCCCTTATATTTGTAAAATTAGTAAAGATTGGGGTGGTTATATGCTACTGAGCCATCTAGTTTGGGAATTTACTAGTAACAAGTCACTGGAGTTCAACCCCTTTGCTCTACCTCTACACATATTTTCAAGTAGTTATAATCAGAGCAAAAAATACATTTTATAGAGTTTTGCGCTCCTTCAAGATTCAAATATCACTAATAACCCAGGTCCAAAATAACATATTATTTTTCTTAATGTTTTTCAATTCATCTGATTTCTAGAATTACAATATTCTATCAAAAAATGGATAGAAGATAAGTCAAAATATGTTTACCAGCATTTTCAGGTTATTCAAACCAATTATGAATGCTTCCCTTCAAAAACCACCAATGGGTTTATTTTTCAATACACTGAGAATAAAGGTATTATCATATTGGGTTTCTAGGACATTGGCTTTGGTACAAGTTATCAACAATAAAAATGATTGTTTGTCTCAGGATTTTAACATCCTATTATTTTTGCCATTGGTTAATTTCTTCAAGAAACCCTTAAGGAATTTTCTAATACTCAATTATTTTTGCTTAATTAAAAAAATTATCTTTAACAGAACACAAAACATGAGTTGTGTAGTTTCAGAAAATAAATAACAATGGAAATGAACTTAATAATTTAATATTTAATGAGACAGAAATAATAAATATTGAAACATTCTACATTCATGGATAATAAACGTTTGCTTTAAAATTAAGAAAATTTGTCATAATTAAAATAATTGTGAGAATTAAAATGGTTAATTTTCTGTTTGTTGTAGATAATACATATTCAACTGATTTGAATGTATTTTTTAAATTATGCTTTCAGAGATTTTTAAAGTTATACATTTTGTTCCAAATAGTTCTTGTTTCTGAAACCCTCCTTACTGGAAAAGAGGTTAAAGGGAGACTAAAGGTAGACACAGACTATTTTACGCAGACCAGTTGTGAGAGTCTTTCTTCCAAAGAATTTTTCTGATGATCTTAAACAACCTACTTCTATAAGGTATATTACTGAATGGGCTAAATTTATTCTTTCCATCTGATGTTTTGGTGTCACATAGACTGAACCATGACAGTTTACATATTAGTAAGAAAAGCCAATGTAGTATAATAAAATATGTGGAGTGGGCCGTGTTCTCTCTAAACAGTTTTTGACTTTGTTTTTTGATATCCTGGAGCCAGGACTTTGAAATGTTAAACCATCTATCTTATTTTATGAAACTGGGTCAATCTGCATTGATAACATTTCATTATAGACTCCATCTTAAAAACAGTATTGTATATTTCCCCAGAGAGATTACTCTATTGATGCCTTATGTATCAGACATTGACGACTTTATGTGTCAGCAACTGTCAATATGAGAAGCAATGTGTGTTACTGCAGTCACACATGCTGTATACATACTGCAGTCAACTAAAATCGGTCTCAGTTTATTCATCAATTAAAATGGGTGATACTTAATTCCTGTGAGTGGGAAATATACTAGCTTTACGCGTTGTTCTTACAAAATAGGCAGAAATAGATATAGAAAAAGCAAATATGTATGTTAATTCTATTATTTCTCTCATTTCTCTCATACCAGCGACTCATAAGAAAAGTAGCTGAGAAGTAGAATCCTAATTTGACTGCATAAATCAAGGTTGGTTTGCACTCAGGTGGTAAATTCTAATTCTAACAACTCCACCCGGTTTGCAAATATGGCTAAGAAACTTCTTTTTTTTTTTTTTTTTACTTGTTCTGTTCTGTTCCTTCCATCCTCCCCCGGTACCACCTTCCCCAAATTAACACCTCCTACCCCCAACCCCAAACATTCTGGCTCCTCCTGATAGCTTATAAGCCCTGTATCAAACACCTGTGTGTGTAATTTGTTCCAACAGAAAACACGATTTCTCTTCAGAAGCAAGTAAAGCATATGGCATTTGATTCTCTAAGCACACTCTCAAATATTTTAAGCGACTTCTTGATTTTCATAATTCCGGCTCTGAAGTGCTTCCTTTTTTTTACCTCAATTTCAAAATTACTAGGTATCATATGATCATTGTAAAGCTGTGCATTTTGCAAATCAACCTCAATTATTATTAGCCTTTGCTTTTTCAGCAGGAGAAATAAATTCCCCACAGTGGCCATTCATTTGCCTCTCAGCATGATCGTGTCCCTAAAGAAACTTGAATCTGAATCTACTTCCTCTTTTCTGGTTGGAAAACAAATGTGTGATTTGGGGTGAGTGCATATGTGAGTTTTACATACACACATAGAGGTAATAGCCTGTCCCCAGCACCACCTTATCCTTTAGAGCAACTGCAAATTCCCAGGAATGGGACTTGTTTCACAGGAAAGCAAAGCACTGGGGATTAATAGGTAAGCAATTTGGAGAACTTAGGAAATGCAAGTATTCCCCGTAACTTGCTGCACTCTGCCCTCATTCCTTCCCTCAAGCTAGAAAGACTTGGAGGAATGTTGCCAACCCATTAGCATTTCCAGAATTGAACATATTTTCTTGGAAATATTCTCTTCCCAAGATAGTACTATTGGAATTGTAACAAGAAATATTGAGCCCAACTTTACTGGCTCTCTCCAGGGTTGTGGGGAATAGGGTAGTTTCATAGATCAGCTTTGGAGTCACCTATGACAAAGATCTGAAAGGTTAAACATCAGTAGTCTATGATTCTTTTTTCTCTCCTTGGCTTTCTCCTGCCAAGAAATCTTTGTGCAGGGACTGGTGAAAACATGATGACAGCCCTTACATCCTTCAAGTCACAGTATTCTGAAGGTCTCCTCTTTCTCAGCATATTTTAAGTGTTATGTCTCCTCCATTTCTCAGAGGACTAAGGTGGTTATGAACCTTAACAATAAAGAAGGAAAGAAAACATAAAGAGAAGTGTTAAAGAACATATTTAATTGAAAGTGCAGGGGCCAGTTATATAAGCAATAAAAAAAAAGACTTCCCTGCCAGGGAGAAAGAAAGATTATATACTTAAATAAGATAGTTAATAAGACAGCTTAAAAAGATCTTTTGTTTTTCTCTCCATTAACAACTTCCATTCACCTTATTCCCCCTATAAAGATATTATGACTTTTAGTGGGACCTGCCTTAAATAAGCCATCCTAAAGATAAGTACTATGTGATCAATCTATGTTTAAAATCCTGCAAAGGGACATGATTGCACAATAGATGTGTGCATATGATGCAACAGTAAATTCTTTTATTTTTTAGATAAAATACAGTGTAAGTGTATTTCTTATTTATAATAGATAAAACAATGCAAATAGTGTCCCTCTGGAGCTGTACAGTGTTGTGGCCCCAAACTTTCATTTATTATTTTTGTTGATCACTTCTGACACTACTATTTCAACTATTCAATCACACAGGCATAATTTGGGGTAAGGAATGCGTTCCATTTCAAAACCCCCCTCAATAAAAGAAAGCTAAAGAATGTCAAACAAATGAGGAATGTTAGATTCTAATACATGTATTAGTAATATTTTTCCCACAGTATAGGATGATCACCCTGTCCCCTCATAGCTATTTTGTGATCTTCTAGAATCATTCAACATGAATTTGTGCCACAAGCCTGTTAGTACCACCTAATCTACTCAAATCTAATTTAAGTCAAATGCAAGGTAGACTGCTGCCCCAGATTCTTAACCCAGAAATTTTGGTGTCACATTTAATTTTGGTTCTCTCTCTGTCCTACTGCATTTCTAACTAAGAACCGTTGGAATATACTATTGTTTCGTTTGTAACTGTCTGGTAGCAGTTATACTAATTCAAACTGATGAGCAGCCATTTATATTATATGTGAACCCATGGTGTAAGATGATGTAGCAAATCATTTAAAGAGCTTTCCCTGTGTTTTGTAATATCATCATGACATGATATAAAACGCCATGGGACAGGTCAGATTGCCTTGGTGTCACTACACCTTGTGTCCAAACCTGGAACCTCTTTTGTCAGTTAGCGAATTAGCTTATGTCTCCAGAGATTCTCTGCTACCTGATGGTGTAATTCACAATTCAGATGCAAACTGACATACCCATTTCTCTGTTCAGAAAACATTCCCACACACAAGTCTGTCATCCTCTTCCTCATCAGTTTATTGAGATTCTGCAGCTTATTTTACTCAAAAAACTAGTAAGTAAAGGCAGTAGAGAAAAGCACCATGAATCTGAGGCAAATAAACAGAAGACAGAAAATAACACTTTGCAATTGGACTTCGAAAGGTCATTTAAAGTTGAAGACTATTCACTATTTCTTAAGTTGTATTTTGGTAAGTTCACAGATAAAACGAAAATGACTCAAGTTTCAACCAAAACTATTTTTACAGGCTACCTTCCTTCTAGGTAGTACTCATTTCCAAAATCTTATCTTGGTTACTCTAGTCAATGGTGTGACTGGAAATGACTCATTAATAGCCGCTCATGCCATTTTCTTCTGGGAATTATCTTTAATAAGGCAAGAGATAAATACAGCAAAATACTTCATGAGCTGAAGCTATTATTGTTATATCAAACAAAGGCCTAGACATAAACACATAGATTCATGTCTGGCCAGATGATAGGTTTGCTGAGATTGAGGACATGTTCTGTATCACAGTATTTTGAATATATTTTCTAATTTCCCCATTACATACTAAAGAAAATTTTCAACCAGAGTGAGAGATACACACTAAGAATCTTGACTCAAGAAGGTCAAGAACTTGAAATAACCACCAACAACAAAAACAAAAATATTAGAAATCTCAAGAAAAATGGTTTCCCTTAAAAGATCATGCTATGGGCTTCCCTGGTGGCGCAGTGGTTGGGAGTCCGCCTGCCGATGCAGGGGACACGGGTTCGTGCCCCAGTCTGGGAGGATTCCACATGCCGCGGAGCGGCTGGGCCTGTGAGCCGTGGCCGCTGAGCCTGCATGCCTGGAGCCTGTGCTCTGCAGTGGGAGAGGCCACAGCAGTGATCCAAAAAAAAAAAAAAAAAAAAAAAGAGATCATGCTATAATCCTACAGGTCATATTTGCAGACAGTTTTCTTTGGAAAAATTCCTTCTTAATGGTTGTAAAACTACTGATTCAACTTGGTACGTGACTTAAATACATGATAATTTGTTTAGAGAACTTTTTTTTCTGTGCCAAGTTTTTGGTCATAATTAATGTGGTGACTTTAGAATTAAGTGCAATAATGGGAAGATCAAATGACAGGATATGCCTTTTGTGGCATATTGACTGTGGTATCTATGGCGAATTGTAGTTATTTTATTAATGGCCTCTTAGTTGTATGGTGTGTTTCTATTGTCTAATAAGATATTTATTTAAAAAGTTTATTTAAAAAGTATTTTAGAAACATTTATTGAATATTTACTATATTTTAATCATATTCATGTACACTGATTCTATTATACTTCATAATACAGCAAAGAGTACAAAACATTTGCTCATGAATGTTTAGAGACTAATCATTCAATGACAGACACAATTAGAAAAGTATACAACCAGAATTTAAACTCGGCTGGTACTGACTGTCAGGCCAGTGTTCTCCCCATCACATAAAGAGGAACTTAATGAAAATCACAGGCATTATCTTAAGACGCAGCCCTCCTTGGCTCCTATAAAGTTTAAGGTTTATAAATTATTTTTTTTAAAGGTATCTCATTATCTGTTATAGACTGAAGGTTTACTCCCCCTCCTCAAATTCATATGTTGAAGCCCTAACCCTTAATGTGATGACATTGGGAGAAAGGGCTTTAGGAAATAATTAGGGTTAGATGAGGACATCAGAGTGAGGCCCTTATAATGGGATTAGTGCCATTATAAGAATAGACACCAGAGAGCTTGTTCTCTGTCCCCATGTGCCCACAGAGAAAAGGTCATACAAGCAAACAGGGAGACGTTGGCTGCCTACAAACCAGAAGAAGAGACTTCAGAATAAAATTTACCTTGCTGGCACCTTGATCTTGGAATTCTCAGCTTCCAGAACTGTGAGAAATCAATTTCTGTTGTTTTAGCCACCTAGTCTATGGTATTTTGTTATAATAGCCTGAGCTAAGACACCATCTTATCTGAACCAAATTGACTACAATCTCATTTTAAGAATTAATATGGAGGAGAGGAGGCTGGTGGAGGGGAAGATCCATTTCCCTCTGTCCCAAGGAAGAAATATATATATATATATATA
>NW_020173124.1:5066937-5077136 GCF_003031525.2 Neophocaena asiaeorientalis asiaeorientalis | reverse complement strand
AATTAAGAGGCACTAATATTGCTCTATGTACTATTCTCCCAACCACCATCTTAAGTCTATGGTTTTTTATTTATTTTTAATAAATTTATTTACCCATTTCTGGCTGTGTTGGGTCTTTGTTGCTGTGCACGGGCTTTCTCTAGTTGTGGAGAGTGGGGGCTACTCTTCCTTATGGTGCACGGGCTTCTCATTGCAGTGGCTTCTCTTGTTGTGGAGCACGGGCTCTAGGCTCGCAGGCTTCAGTAGTTGTGGCTCGCAGGTTCTAGTGCACAAGCTCAGTAGTTATGGCACATGGGCTTAAGTTGCTCCGCGACATGTGGGATGCTCCCGGACCAGGGATAGAACTCGTGTCCCCTGCATTGGCAGGCGGACCCTTAACCAGTGCACCACCAGGGAAGTCCCTATGGCTTATTTTTATGGTGTCCACATGTCCAAAAAAATATTCAGGCAATGACATTCTTACATATTCTTAAATATTCAAAAATATTAAATCAATGATATTTCTATATTTCTTTGTCTTATTCTAGATTTGTAAACAAATATCAAACTCGTGTGTCAAAATAATTCCTGAGGTTTTTGGTTGGATATTATCTTTTCTCAGATTTTCTCTCTGGTGTCTATCAATTTGAGGAAAGAATAACTCACCCACAAAAGACATTGATGAAAAATTTAGCAAAGGTATGAGCTCTCTTCAGACTATGAGAGACAATCTGCATGTAACAATTTTAGTCATATGATTTTAACTTTCAAAATATAGACTTCAACATTCAGAAAAATTGTAGGAAATAAGTGACAATTAATTTTTTTAAGGTAGACTCAGCTCTTTGCGGTCACAGGAGTTGAAAAAAATGATAAACATTTGAAATTCAGCAAATAGAGCCTATAATTAATCAATATCACCCTTAAGATTATTACTTACATTTGATAACAAATTTGCTTTATTTGCAACCTCATAATATAACTATCTCAAGACAACCTATCACAAATTCAATAGAGTCAATATTATATATCTCTAGAAGTAAATTTGAAACAAAATCAAAGCAAAAATAGAAATGAGCTGAGAACTAAATTCTCAAATAACAGCATGTTAAATGAAGGAGATTGGGTACACTTTGATAACAATACTGTTCTCATCAGAACAAATAAGGCTGTGAAAAGCTATGCTACTGAAATGACAGGAAAACCTTTGCTGAGACAGGAGGTAAAACTCACAACTGTGATATTGCTCAATGGTTTCTCAAGTCCCACTTCCACTTCTCTTTCTCAAAGTTATTTAAAGGTTTTGAAGTAAAGGACGGACGATCCACTGATTTTTTTCCAATTTAGCTAGCAGCTCACTAGAAATAGACAACTGGTAGCACTTTCAATTAAGTGTGCTTAGCTCCTAAATATGCATTGAATTTATATTTAAAGGATCTCTTACTGCATGGTAATTACATGGAGCAGTGAGAGGGCACATTCCAGTTTCCCTAAACACAATTGTATACTGTCAAGGGAAACTGGAAAGGCTTGATCGAGTTCTTCCTAATGACACATTCTTCAGGCATCTTCTAACCAAAATAATCTTCTCTAACAACAAAAGAAGTATGTTCTTACTATAGCAAACATGGAAAGTCAAGAAAAATATAAAAATGAGAAAAATTACATTCATTTTGTATATTAATTTTTGTTAATTCTGAATACTGTTTTTGTTAGTAAAGCTAATAAACGATAGGGGTTCTATATCTAAACCTCTCTTCATATCATGATGTTATGCATATATAACATCACTAAATGATCTAGTAATATAAAACTAGCATGGATGATTCTTCTTTATCATAAATTCAGGAGAAGATATTCACTTTTTTTCTTTTTTGATGTGGATCATTTTTAAAGTCTTCATTGAATCTGCCACAATGCCACTTCTGCTTCATGTTCTGGTTTTTTTTATCCATGAGGCACACGGGATCCCAGCTCCCTGACCAGGGATCAAACCCACACCCCCTTCATTGGAAGGCAAAGTCTCAACCACTGGACTGCCAGGCAAGTCCTGATATTCACTTTTTATAAACATTATTCAATGTATTAGTTTGAATATTCTATTGCCTGGACTGGAGAGCAAAACAATAAATAAATTCCATACTTTACAATTGTTTCAAAATAAAGTATTCAAAGATTCTGGAAGAGGCAAGGTCTTTGTCAAAGAAGAGATAACTTTGCTGAATTGATCCCACAAACTAATCATTTGTCATTATGTTTTTTTTTTTTAAATCAGAAATATAAATAATTGTAGTTAATCATATTGGGATAATATTGACTTACTCTATACGGACTGTTCCAGCTTCTATTGAAAGCTTCTTAATGAATGTGCCTGAAGATACTCATGTGCCCCAAATGAGATGCAGATGTATGGAAGTAAGCCCACCTCCCAATCCCCTAGGGAAGCTGTGTAGGACAGGGTCTGCTGAAGTCCCTGGGTCCAGATGCCTTGGGCCACTGGAAGTCATCCCTTTTACCCTAATCTGTCACACTAATTTTTTCTTTTTTTCTGTGAAAAGCATTGGGAAACTGTGTTTTTTGTTTTAAAAATTATTTAGTCCATGTTCTTGTGTACATGAAGCATATGACCAAAAAGTCATCCTGACCAGATTAACCTTAGTGGGAGGAAAATATTACACTCAAATATTTAGATGTCCACATTATCCCGGGTTAGCCACAAGATAAAATGCAAATTGCAAAAAATGTGCCTTTAAAACTTATGAACTTACTTTTCTATTTACCTAACCTCTGACAAACCCACATGATCTACCAAATTTCATTTAGGCATCAACCTGGGTGCGGACTTCTTCATCTCTGTTCTCTCTCATACACACTCACTTATATCAAGTTCCTTTCTATCAAGTCAGTGTCCTGCTGGGTGACTGACTAGTAATTGGACAAACCATTTGTGGTTAAGTGGTTTGATGTGCTAGCCTATTTAGATAACATTTGCATTTTAACAGAGACTATCAATTCTGCTGAAAGGTAAGGAATTTATCTGATGTTTGTTTGCATTACCACTGGACAAAATCCTTGGTTCATAGCTAATGCTCAGTTTTGTTTATTTGTTTGATTTTTAATGAATTAATAGATGCGCTCTAGTAGCAAAAGCTAATTGCAACAGAAACTGTAAGATCACAGATTCATAATAACTTAGATTCATAATAACTGGTTGTGTAATTGTCCCATCTACAGGGTCATCAGTACTGGTTTAGAATAAGAAAACTTTCATGGCAGAAGGAAAGAGAATTTATACATGTTTGAGAAGTGAAGATGAGTAGTTCTTAAACTATCATGTCTAGACTGGACAGTGTGAGGAAAATATGTCTTTGACATGTCTCCCTAAATGATTCATATTCACAAAAATAAAAAATGTGTTAATCTTTTTATTGAGTATTTTTGAAGGGTTTGTACTATGTACATAACCAGTAAAAGTAAGACATGTCAATGGATGATAACATAAAGTATCTTTCCACTTTTGTTTCTTTGCTATTGTGACACATTTTATTTTGAAATTAAACTTCTCACATTTGGATGGGAACAGAGCATGTTCTTTAAATCCTGGTAAGGAAAACATGCAGAATGGCTTTGGATTAGAGGACATAAGGTATTTCTCTCAATAGCAACCCAGTTTTCACGAGGGGGTGGTGTGCTCACGGCCCCCATCTGCATGGTTGTGAACAGACCTTCTACCAAGTGTCCACCCCAAGCACACACAGATGTAGAACAAGGAGAACGTGTCCCCAGTGGAGAAGAGGGATGGCCCTATGATCAATTACACAGACAGGTGCTCTAGCTGCAAATTTCACCAAATTAATGGGAGAGGGAAAGCAAATAACACCATGACTCACTATACACAAAGTATCTCTCAACTATAGGTAGGATTTCAAGTAAAATGGATTTATTAAGTTCATAACTATTAAATATCATAGTCATTATATTTAGCAATAAGGGGTACATCAAGAAGTATAAGGGATAATTTCTGCCTTCAAGAGTGAGCAATCTAGTTAGGGATAAATATGCCCTAACATGAAAAAGAGAGGGAACAACTAGCTTCAGTAAGCATTTAAGATAAGATTCAATAGGTGGTGCCATATAATTGTATATAGACATTTCTTCTTAGGTGGTAAGAATTACTAAATGCTCTTTTGAAGGAATGTGAAGCAATAGATGGATAACAGCAGAATGAACAGCTGAGTGACAGTGGATAGTGGAGTGTGGTGGTGAAGAACACAGGTCCTGAATTTAGACTTTGAGTACAAAGTCCTGAATCTACCATTTACAGAAAGAGGAAACATTATATGATGAGTAAAATAAGCAAGGGGAGTCAATGCAGGGTCTGGGAGTGGTAATAAATGAACCTAAAAAAGTAGGCAATATTTGGGGCATAGCCTTAGGTTTGAAGGTCATCTAAAGATGTTTCTCCAGTAGACAGTGGAGAGCGATTAATGGGAGAAGTTGTCTACAAGGGCAGGTGAAATCCTTAGACCTGGACATGAGGAGCTCCACACTTCAGATAACTTCACATATCAGAAACACAAAGCAAATAAATGTGTTCAGTTACAGATGAGTGCCTCTGGCTCTCAGCAGTGGCACAGTAAGAACCATAATCCTGAAGGTCCACTTGGTGGCTCATACCATTCTGGTCTCAAGGAAGTGCTCTTCCACATCTTTACCTTATGTCCTTGAAATAAAAGAAAATTGCATCTGAATGCCTTAGAGATGTGAAGGGTTTGTTTCTGCTGATACCAAAGATGGACAGTGCTTCAGAGAGTAGAGAATGTGAGCAGTAGAAGAATTTGGTAAGCGGAAAGACAAATTAATTAACTTGTCAAATTCTTCCTTTCAGAGTATGTGCAGGCGATACATTTTTATACAAAGTATCATTCCCTAGGAATGTCAAACATCCATTTTGGGGATTTTTTTCATGTTCTAATTTGAAGTTCTGGAGAGATTCATGATTGAATCTTTATAACAGTTAGAGTTGATGGTGTAACAGCACCATCATCATAACAGTCAATGTTAAACAGTTTACAGTTAATGTCTTTTTATATGTAGGTCTAGATGTAATACGGTATCACTTCTTTACATCTAAGTTAGGCGAGCACAGGAGAACTGTAATACTTTTATTTTCATAAAAGTGTTTAATATGATTTAATAAAACTTCCAAAATTAAAAACTTTTCATTTTATTTAAATAATTGAACCTATATTTAGTAATTATAATTTATATTTGATTTAACTTCAATAGGTGATTTTGACTATTTCAGAATATATTTTTGAAAACAGAAAATATAACTTTTCATTTTTTCATTTCCTTTTTAAGAATTTTATAAAATTATATACAAACTTAGTACATGGTGAATGTGATGGCATTTTATTTTTTATCCTTTACTTAAGTATTGTCATTAGAATTAAAATTATATAAAAATCATGACAATTATAACATTAATTTAGCTGAAATTAAGAAATAAAAATAACTTGTATTGAATAAATAAAAATATATTAATTCATGTGTCCTTATTTTATTAACCACACAAACTTTACCAGTCCACCACAGAACAACCAGAAATTCAACACAATAATGAAATTCTATCTTTGATATTTTACTTATTTTCAGTCATTTAAAAAATAGAACTTTATGTTTTCAATTTTGTCCTTATGAATGTATATCTGACAAAGACTGGGGAATTTTTATTTAACAGCTTTTAGCTGGATTTAAAGTTTTAAACAATTTAGCCATAACTGTGGGGCTGCATATGCATTCTTGCCTTACGCTCTGTGAATGTAGAGGCGGGCTGACAAGACCAGAAGTAGTCAAGAAATATTTCAATTAAGTACATTTTAGATACTAGAACACATCTTCCAAAGAAAAGTTCAAAACTCTTGCCCTCCCAATGCTCCTTTTTCTAGGCTCAAGAATAACTTTCTTCACTAATTTGGTTTCTTGATTGCTCTGATAAAAGGGCTGTTCCTGGGAGTAAACATGAGTGTTCTAGCCCCAAGAAAAGAATTAGCTCACGTTGTAAATGAACTAATTTGGAGTCTGATTTGTATACTACTTGGATAAGGTTAGTTAGCCAGCCCAATGAAGTCAATTACCTCAAGTTTCAAAGCCTACCCCACCAAGCACAACATCCTCAAATATGTTGACCTCACCTATAAGAACTTGCCCCAAAGTAAGCCAGCTCCCTCTCCGATGGCCCTGCAGTGCCTTCCTCAAGCTGCAGCCACAGCAGGGCTGGGCAGGCAGGACTCCCAGCTTCCTCAGGCAGCAGAACCTTGGCACTCATTTCAGATGTGCTAACGTTCTCTTACAATCAGAGCATTAAAATTATCTTTTGTAACTAAGTGATTTCTAAATAAAAAATCAAAAATAATTTTAGAAAAATTCTCTTTAAAAGAGTCTGAAATATTACTCTCCACAATTCAGAAGGGAACCGTTCTCACTATGTGGGAATAAAAGATAGCTAATTTGTAGTCTGTGATCCTTCTGAATTACCAAAATTAGTCAAGGTCACATTTTTTAAGCAAATGGCTTTGGAAAAAAGAGAATAATATCCAATTGGACAATTTATGGCTTAGATGCTGCTGCAGGTTGAGAGCTACTTTCAAATTGTTTTCTACTTAAACTTTACATAAAAATGACATAGTAACCATAGAACTATGGCTTATTAAATAGTTGATAAATCTGAATAAATATTGAAAATTTAATTTGTTTTCAATTAAAAACAATAAATATATTTGAATACAATTAAATCTTTACTTGTGACAACATACAACTGAAAATCTTTATTATTTTTTTGTTTTTTTGGTTTATTTTGCCAAGAGTCCATGCAGAAACACCAAAAATGTATAAATAGATACAATTAGAAACTTAAAGGTAAAACATAATAAGATACTATATAGAAAGATGAGTTGGGATGAAAATTATATATATATATATATGAAAAACAGTGGCTTTTTTCCCAAGATATTGATTGTTGATTCAGATAATTTAAGGTGTGTTCTTTTTCCTGGAAACATCTATTTTTGGAAAGCTGTATTTCAAAATTTCACTTTGGTCATATAAAAACACTTCTGTTAGCAGTTCTT
The DNA here is from genome assembly GCF_003031525.2 of Neophocaena asiaeorientalis asiaeorientalis. NCBI lineage: Eukaryota > Metazoa > Chordata > Mammalia > Artiodactyla > Phocoenidae > Neophocaena > Neophocaena asiaeorientalis. The sequence goes on along the minus strand of NW_020173124.1, from coordinate 5,070,024 downwards.
AGCCTTTTGAGAACAAAATTAAATCATGTCTAAACTTTAAATTGTATAAGGTAAAGGGGAAACGATATCAGAGATAACAAATTGAACTATATCAGGACTTAAAAACAAGTTTCCAAATGATTAAAGTAATTGAATACTCAAAAGAAGGAAAATAAGGACTTGGAGTGGAAGCAACTCCAATAAGGACTTTGAGTGGACACGGATTACTAAATTTACAACCCAAAGCGAACTCAAAATTGCTAACAAATAAACTGTAAAGGAATCTGAGTCAACAGAACGTGAACAAAGAAAGGGTCACTACTCTTTAACGTTATTTCACAGAAATCGATTAAAAACAAGGCAAGGATAGAATTAACCAAAACCTAATAGAATGTCAGACACACAAAGTGAAAGTGAGAATTGAATCAACTGTCCAAATACTTCTACTTCCTTAAATACCGCTGTATAAAAATCAAGAAAACTGAAGAAAAATTGTTCTAGTTTGAATCCTGAATATTTTCCATATTCTCCATGTCATATTCTGTCTAAATCTACATTTCCATGAGATATAATATTTTAAATCTGCCTTGATAAACCCTGAAACATTAATAATAGTAGCAGCATTACCTAAACTTTTCCAATATGCAAAACACTGTGCTACACATTACCGATGTATCATATCAACTAATTTACAGGACCACACTGGAGAAGCAGAGGCAAAACGAGGATAAGTGATTTGGTCACCAGTTAGAGAATGCAGTAAGTGGTGGAGCTGCAGATGCCACCATGTCTGTCTGACTCAGAAGAACAGGGACACATCTAGTGTTCTTCACTGCACTAGATATATGTGAAGAGCTGATCCCACAGAAGATTTTTAAGGGGAAATTATGTCATCTGCCCATCAGCAACATTTAGAACTTCCAATGAAAGTAACAAATTGAGTTGAATAGGGCTAAAACTAATATGGAAAATATTAGAGTCCAGCAGAGGACATTAAGATAGTTCAGTAATATTTCATGGTTAGCAGAGTTAAAGGCAGCTGAGATACCTAATAAGATGAGTACAGTCAAAGACCCTATTTCAGAGTTAATAGGCAGATCATTACAAGCTTTGACCAAAGCAGTCCCCACACTGACCTAATCAAAATCCAGAATGAAAATTATCATAAAGTGCATGATGAACCAATTAGCCTAGAGCTGGGTTGCTTCTATCTGCTCAAGTATCTCAGCTGGGAATGGTAAATTAAAAACTAAAAGGAAATGAGGAGGAAAAAAGCACTAGAAGGCAGGAGAATTAGTTTAAATTCGGGGCCCTTATGAGAAAGTTTCAGAGAGATCCCTTTTGCTTTGCTTACAGAAAAACAAACAACACATACATAGATCTCTGGCAAACAGCAGGTAACCCTATGTGGGCCTCCACCAATCTCAGGGGGGCATGGGTAGTACTTGTATGCCACTTAGGTAAGAAAGAAGTATTTTCGTTCACTATCTTAATGGAAAATATTAAAAAATAGCATGGAGGTGGAGTTTTAGAGCTTCAAGTGAAGACTGTGAAAACGAGCAAGTAGCTCATTTGAACCAAAGATAAAAATTTAACTAGAACCCTAGAAATGATAGCTTTATTACTTCCCGATTTTCCTGTGCATTCTCTATTTTGTGCCTTTTTCTGTATCAAATCTGGAAGAGAAATGTAAAAGAATGTGTGAAAAAGAAAAGAATACCAAAAAAATTACAAGATTGACATGATACCTTTCTCCAAAGGCCTTCTTAGCTTTGAAGAAGCCTAAGAAATGAGGTGAGACTGAATCATGTAGAAGAAAGAAAACAAGATGTATCATTTGGGAAACTACATTTAACTATGCCATTAACTAACCATGTTGCCATTATCAATTTCCTTTCCATAACTTAGAGTCATTTAAAAAATTTATTTGCTTATTTTTATTTATTTATTTTTTAATTCAGTGAGTAGGTTAAACTCACAATGTTCTAAAGAATTTCTAGTTCAAAAATGTTCTCATTTTAAAATTTTATTTGGACATTGGTAGGAAAATATTAATAATAAAAAAAGAGGAATTATCTCAAACATGCTTTGACTTCCTTTCAAATACAATCAGAGAATGTTCGTTTGTTCATTTTCTAGTCTTCTGGTAAACCTGAATTACCTTCCCTTCCTTTCCTTTTGCATTACCCTTTTCAAAGTAGTCACTTCAGAAAACTGTACTGACTCCAAACATAATTCCATTGTCCTAAACATTTTGGAATTGCCTTCATGAAATTTAAAGAGCAGAGAAACATTATTACTTAGAAGTCACAAGTCATGTTCAAAACTATAACTCAATTTGATCACCTTATTGAATCTCAAATTATATTAGAAAAATTTTAACAAATAAGTTTCAATATTGAACATGTGCTATCTAAAACTATTTTACAGAAAGTACCACATCCATAAAGAAATTTTTAAAAAAATAGACGATGAAAGAGAGAGAGAAGAGAGAGAGGGAGAGGCTCTAAATCAGGGGTCCCCAACCCCCGGGCCGAGAACCGGTACCGGCCCATGGCCTGTTAGGAACTGGACAGCACAGCAGGAGGTGAGTGGTGGGCCAGTGAGTGAAACTTCATCTGCCGCTCCCCACCGCTCGCATTACTGCCTGAACCACCCCCAACCCTATCCCAGGGAAAAACTGCCTTCCACGAAAGCGGTCCCTGGCGCCAAAAAGTTGGGGACCACTGTTCTAAATGATTTGCAACAAGCAAATAATTACTTTTCCCTAAACATTACTGGCCAGGAGAGAACTGTCCTGCTACATGAATAGTTTATCTTCTTGGGAAGATACTCATATGTGTCTCTGAATCTGGGACTGGTAATCAATATAACCAGTCATGTTTCATAGCTGGGTCCTTTAATTTATCTCCAGATGGTAAATTTGAGCCAAAGTTAGTATAATAAAATGGTATGGGCATTAGAGTCAGACACACTTAAGCTGAAAACCCAGCTTCACCACTTGCTAATTATGTGATTTCAGGCCAGTTACTGAGCCTCGGTCTGTCAACTTATGGGAATATTATCTAATCATGGGGCTATTTTAAGAATCAAAAAAAAAAAAAAAAA
>NW_020173124.1:4922322-5066906 GCF_003031525.2 Neophocaena asiaeorientalis asiaeorientalis | reverse complement strand
TATTTTAAAAAAAAAAAAAAAAAAAAAAAAGTGAAAACTCTTAGCGCAAAGCCTGGAACAGAGCGGCTGCTTGAATGTGGTGGAAGCTGCATCGCAGTTCCGTATCACCTCCTTGTGCGTCATAGAGAACTGCTCAGATGCAACTCAGTGAAAAGACTCCACACACTGGATAGATGGTGGCAATTTCAGCAAACAGATAAAACTGGAATTTTACAACAATGAAATAGAATGACTGATTAGGAAGAAGCTAGGTTAAAAATGGGCATCTTTGTACCTAGTAAAAATGGAAAAAGGGGACTAAAAAGAGGCCAGAGTTCCTGCAAAAGTGACAGGTGCCCTACCTAGAACCCTGACTCTTACAAGAAGACGTGAAAGGTTTCAATTTAATATTTGATTTAAAGGAGAGACCCTTTTTCATCAGTGACAGCTAGTTTGGGACCCATGGAGGGAATTACAGCACATCTGGTAATTATATACTTTGTGTGGGCTTGATGGGTGGGGGCGTTTGGCACTTAAGCATCTCTACAAACCCAGGGGGCATTACCTTTGCAGAGACCGCACCAAAATTGAAGCCTGGGAGAGAATTCCAGTCATGCTAGAATTCAATACAGCTTCCTTTTGAACAACCTTGTGGATCTGGTTACTCTCAAACAATTTGTGTGCTCCCACACATAGACGCAAAGATGAAGCCGTTTTGGGAGCAAAGTAATTTACAGATAAATATTATTGATTGCATTTAACCAAATACCTTGAGAACATCAAGAGTGTTGGCTGGACTGAGAGCATGGACATGTATGCCTCTGCTATTGACATGCAGTTCTTCCCTCTCTTGCAGAGATCTGCATAAAGTTTTTCTTTCTTTTTTTTTGTCAGAAAAAATTATGAAAGTGTCACTTTCCCTTTGCAGTTAATTCAAGAGAGATCCTCAATTCGAGCAGGGCACATTTTCATGCAAATACAGCAGCACAGTTTCCAGCCCCCTAATAGCTTCTTACAAATGATGTGCCATTACAACGAGGTTTATTTAAACAAATTTAATACATCTTTAATCAAGCCGGAGAGCATTTTCAAAGGTCACGCTCCAAATCAGGATCACTGTACTGAGCTTATCAAAGTATTAGCTTAAGGGGGAGGGAGAATTATTTCTTGGACAAGTAATTTTAGGCAAATCTTTATTTACATTTTTATTCAGTTATTAAATTTTATTCCTTTCCCTCCTCCTTCTAGTCTCCATTTATGAACCTATAAGAAAGTCTGCAAATGGAGGTATAAGCATATCACTGCAGTCAGTCCTTCTAGAGGCAACGCGTTTGAAGACAGAGGGTCTAAAAGGCAAGGACAAGAGACCAGGCATTTTCAATGTCAGAGATAATCTTTTAGTGCCTCTAAAGCATCCTTCCCAAAGGTCTCACATTAGGCTCTGTATACAGTGCTGAAATTCTAATGCACTGTTTCCTCAGTGGATAAATGAAATAGACTTTGAGAGTTGCCCTAACCGAGACCCTCATTCTTTCTCCCTCTCTGTCTGTCTCTGTGTTTCTGTCTCTATCTCTCCCTTTCTCTCACTACGTGTATAACATATATGCAAGCAAATATTTATTGCCTTCCATTAATTATTCCCACAAGCACTTAATGTTATTATTCGAGGTTCTTCCTGACTCCTGAATCTTTTACATGAATATTTACCAGACAAAAAAGATCAGCTTGATTCACCTAGGAAAAATAGGTTTATCTTTGATACTAGATCTTTGGACAAATGTCAGTAACAGCAGCCACCATATGCAGTCATGATGACAGAGGAAATGTCAGTGTTTTCAGAGTGTGAGCTTCCATTCTGAACAATTCAACCCTTTATCCAAGTATAAAAGTAACTAATGAGGCCCCAAGATTAAAGGGGAAGTGAACTCTGCAAGAACACAGAAATAGCTGATGGGAAGAGAAGAGTTACTCCCGAGGATTTTAATGCTCATTAGACTCAGGAGCTTTCAAACTTCTCAACAACATAGAAATGAAACAGAGCATCTGAAAAGACAACGCTGAGATAATGAAAAGATCATGCAGCACTGCTATTGAATCTATTTGGGGGTCTTAGCTCACTACCAGAAATTGCCTCTAGGGTGAAGAAAACTGGGGAATGGGACAAAACAAGAGAATCACAGATAATCGTTTTTGCAGGCCAACAAGGGACAAAGCACCACCCCTCCATGTAAAGGACATGTCGGTAGTACCCACCAAATGTGGTGCCTTGTAGCTCAGGGCAAAAGAACAGTGAGTAGGTAGAAAATAGGAGAAAGAAAATGAAATTGTTTGTGGCTTAGGATACAAGGGAATTCACATGTAATCAATAACAGCAGAACGAGGATTAGTAAACGGTGATTTGGGATTTGGGTTGATTCACAGAAAAATTACTGAATGTCTTAATATTAGGTATTTGGTGGTAAAACTTACAAACAAAATAAAAACATAAACAAACAAAAAACCCTGTTGCACACAGTGAAATGCAAGTATATATTTGAAGATATACTCTCTATTTACAGATTGATTTTTTCCCTTTTATTTCTAAATATGATTATCCTACTATTCTAAAGGCACAGATTGTCATTTTCAAGGGATGCGTGGCAAAAGTTAAAAAATGAAGGTGAGTTTTGAATGATTTTATATCCCTGGCTTATTCAAATTATGTGCCCTTTCAAAAAAGTGATGGGTTTGTTGGGGGAATGTGAGAAGTTACCTTAGTTGGAATAAATGGCAGCCATTATTTTCTGTAATCTCTGGGCAAATTTTTATTTGTCTTGATCTGTCTGCATCCTAATATCAGCAACTCTACAGTAGCCTGGCTTATTCTCGTCTTACAATACCCCTGACTTCCTTGCAAAGGCTAAATGGCCACACACTGCCTCCCCCTGGCAAGCTTAGTGGTTTGAGTCTCGCTTCTTTTCTACAGCATTTCTTCCTCACCTCCCCACTCTGGCCCCACTCCCCTCACTCTCCTTTTCCTAAACCAGAATATGGAATTCTAAGAACACTGGCACAAGGCTTTCTGTGTCTGTGGTGTCAGCAACTGCGTTTCTGCACGTGTGTGTGGACATGATGTGGCACAATTAAGAGTCATTCTCCACACCCCACCAGCACTATTCACCTGTGCAGCCTTAGAAACGTGTACATCCTGGTGTGCCACTCAGAAACTCTGATACATTGTATCTTGCCTGAGGCATGGTATCTGTATTTTGAAAAAGTTTCCTGGGTGATTTCTGTAGGAAGAATAGTGGAATCCTGAAACAGCCATGTCATCTTCCTAACTAATTCATTTTCTCGCTATGTTATACAGTCACTTATCCTCTTAAGCCTCAGTTTGAAAGATGGAGAACCATTCATTTATCCCTTCATTCTTTCAGAAAGTATGTATTATGAATCTACCGTGTGCTTTGCATAAATGAATATTTTTCCAGGAAATTTCAGTCTAGTGGAGTAGACTGATTCAAATTTGATAGGTATGTATAAAGACCTTGGAGAGTTGAAGCTACCAGTTCTCTCGAGGGATGTCAAGGTTGGGAAGACTTCACAGATCAAATGATATTAGCTAGGTTTTAAATGATAAATATACCTTTACTACGAGGAAGAGGAAGGGGATTTTAGCAAGAAGGGGGAGCATATTTAAGACAGAAACATGAAACATGTGGTTTATTAAGGCTGTGGTCTGAGAAATAAAATAATCAATGAGGTAATATTGGGAAGTGTGACTAGGAAGATAGGTTAAGACTGAACTTTGAAGGTTCTGAAAAAACATGCTGAGGAATTTGGATTTTTTTCTTGTGGAAAATGAGTTACCAGTTTTTTCTTTGCCTGTTAACATGGAAATCACTCATACACATATGCACACAGAGACATAATTCCAGAGGTAAATTTAGTATCAGATGGAAGAGAGTGGGACAGGAAAACTGATAAGAAAGAGAAAGAAGGGAAAGATTTGAGAGTCACTCTCAGGTGACTCAACAGACTGTAATGACTAACTCTGAGTGATAAGAAAACAATAGTCATTTCTACTTAACTGGTTTGAAGACAAAACGAAATTAAATCAAAATACTTTGAAAACGCAAAAAAACTTGCAGTGAGGAAAGTCAATGTAGAAATCTCTAAAAAGACAAACGATCCAATTATTCAAGTTAATAGCTTAAAGGATAGTATCACTTGGATATAGACAGTGTACATATGTTATTTAATGAAATGGAAAGAAGGATGTCTTGGTTTGGTAAAATGATATGACTTTTACATAATTTGAAATATATGGAATTCTAAAGACTCAGTTTTTCTCCAGTTCTAATTTTCCATTTTAGTCTATACAGGCTTAAATACTTTTTTTTGTTGTCACCATAGTTCCTTTAACAGTAAAACAATGGTTAAATTATTCATCAGCATCCCATAGACTATGGCCCAATGAATTACTGGACAAAAGGTGAATTATTTGACATTATTCTACATGTCTATTCTACATGTCTACATGTCTATTTGACATTATTCTACATGTCTATGAGTTTAGTTCAAAGAAATGACAAATCCATCTGCTCAACTTTTATTTTTTAACATCTTTATTGGAGTATAATTGCTTTACAATGGTGTTAGTTTCTGCTTTATAACAAAGTGAATCAGCTATACATATACATACAGCCCCATATCTCCTCCCTCTTTCATCTCCCTCCCACCCTCCCTATGCTACCCCTCTAGGTGGTCACAAAGCACTAAGCTGACCTCCCGGTGCTATGTGGCTGCTTCCCACTAGTTATCTATTTTACATTTGGTAGTGTATATATTTCCATGCCACTCTCTCACTTCGTCTCAGCTTACCCTTCCCCCTCCCCGTGTCCTCAGGTCCATTCTCTACATCTGCGTCTTTATTCCTATCCTGCCCCTAGGTTCATCAGAACCTTTTTTTTTTTTTTAGGTTCCATATATATGTGTTAGCATACGGTATTTGTTTTTCTCTAACTTACTTCACTCTGTATGAGTCTCTAGATCCATCTACCTCACTACAAATAACTCAATTTCGTTTCTTTTTATGGCTAATATTCCATTGTATATATGTGCCACATCTTCTTTACCCATTCATCTGTCGATGGTCACTTAGGTTACTTCCATGTCCTGGCTATTGTAAATAGAGATGCTCAACTCTTGAATAGGGAGTGATGTGGTGGGGAATGGGGTGAGGTGGGGTGATCACTATGCAAAGGCGAACATGACTTCTCTATGATGCTTCCCTGTACTTACTATGTTCTGGTGTACAGAAGGGTGGGAATAGAACTGAAAACCCTGACTACAAATATACTTTTTGTTGTTGTTTATATAGACTTTATATTTCAAAAGTTTTAGGTTCATAGCAAAATTGAGAAGATACAACTGCCCCAACACATGCAGTCTCTCCTACAATCAACGTCTCACATCAGAAAGGTAAATTTGTTACAATTGGTGACTCTACATTTATACATCAAATCCATTATATTATGGTTCACTCTCGGTGTTGTACATTCTACTGGATTTGACAAAGGTATAAATGATGTGTATCCAACACTACAGTATAATAAATAGCTTCTGTGCTCCACCCATTCATCCCTCTGTCACCTCTAACCCCTGGAGATCACAGATCTTTCCACTGTCTCCTAGTGTTGCCTTTTCAAGAACTTCATATAGTTGGAATCATATAGTATGTTGCCTTTTCAAATTGGCTTCTTTCATTTAAATATTCATTTTAAAAAAGTTTTTCCATGTCTTTTCACAGCTCAATAGCTCATTTCTTTTTAGCACTGAATAATATCCCATTGTCTGGATGTGCCACAGTTTATTTATCCATGTATTTACTCAAGGACAACTTGGTTGCTTCCAAGTTTTGGCAATTATAAGTAAAGCTGATATAAACATCCGTGTACACGTTTTTGTGTGGACATAAGTTTTCAATGCATTTGGGTAAACACCAAAGAGTGCAATTGTTAGATTTTATGGTAAGAGTATGTTGTTTTCTAAGAAACTGCCAAACCCTTTTCTAAAGTGGTTATATCATTTTGTGCTTCCACAAGCAAGGAATGTGATTTTCTGTTGTTCTACATTCTTGCCAGCATTTGGTGTTATCAGTGTTTTAGATTTTGGCCAGTCTAATAGGTGTGTAGTGATATCTCCCTGTCATTTCCCTAACTAATGACATATGATGTTGGACATCTTCTCATATGCTTATTTGCCATCTGTATATCTTCTTTGGTGAGATGTCTGTCCAGGTCTTTTCTCATTTTTAACCAGGTTGTTTTCTTATTGTATTTTAAGAGTTCTTTGTATATTTTGGACAACACTCCTTCATCAGGCATGTCTTTTGAAAATGAAGACATGTCTGTGGTTTGCCTTCTTATTCTCTTGTCAGTGTCTTTTTCAGAACAGAAGTTTTTAATTTTTGTGAGGTCCAGCTTCAGTCCCGAAATCAATGATTTCTTTCATGGATATTACTTTTGGTGTTGTATCTCAAAGTCATCCTTATACCTAAGTTCATCTAGATTTTCTTCTGTATTGTCTTCCAGTAGTTTCATAGTTTTGCATTTTATATTTAGGTCCCTTTTGAGATAGTTTTTGTATAAAAAGGTATAAAGTCTGTGCCTAGATTCATTTTTCTTTTATGCACAGATGGCCAGTTTGAATTTACTTTTGCTCAAAGAAAATAATTTAATCAGGGATGGACATTATGTTGTTTAGGAAAGGGTTGTTATGAACCCCATTTCTTATGTATGGTAGTCTCTTGGGTTCTGCCTGGAAACTGAAAGATCAGAAAAGGAGAACTAACACCATTCTGGAAAAGAGTATAGAGCCATAACTCTGAAAGACAAGTAGTCTTGTCAATGTCTTACCTTTAAGAAATTGTTGATATACAACAGAAATTTGTATTTTCTTATCTTGGATAAGCATTTTTTGCCTTGGGAGATGTGTGTGTTCTGTCTGAAAAACTCCCCATGAGAGTCTAGAAGTTAGCAAATACAAAGAGGGGCCGTATTCTGGACTAAATAAATCAGTCATTCAGAAATATACTGCTGAGATTTATTGTGTACTGCATAACACCCTAGTACAGGAGGGGGCCAGATTCTTTTGGAACACCATCCTTGAGAGCAGGGAGTTGTATTTGTCTAAGGAAAATTGAAAGGGGTGCTCCTTTAGGAGAGATTAAAAGGAGGTAAGCCTCAAGAAGTAAAACAAGGTCAGGAACAGGGGTCTGCTAATAAAGAGACTATTCAGTCAAGTTCCTGGCTTGCAGTTGAACCAGGTCTAATAAAAGTATTATGTTTAAAGTAGTGGGTGGGGACTAAGGGAAAAAGAAAAACAAACAAAAACAGATGGTGCATTTACCCAAGACTGACAAGAACAGAAGGTATTACCACCCCATAAGCTGAAGGGGCAAGTGATGGGATTGTTAAGGGGTACTCAGAGGAGTGGGCCACTTAAGATCTTTGTCCTTTGGGAGATGGATGACCTGTAGTGCGAGCCAGTGGAATATGTCTTCATGTCATTTTGCTTCCACTTTCCAAACATATCCCTTTATCTCCCATTGGCTAAACTGCAGAAGCCAAAGGGAAAAGGATCTTGTAGAGTCAGTTCTGACAACCCAGTTTCCCAGAGCACAAAGCAGAATGGGATGTACAAAGGTAGAGAATAGATCTGGAAGGGTAGAACATATGCAACACAGCAACCACCTGTTTTTGAGTGTGTGTGTGTGTGTGTGTGTGTGTGTGTGTGTGTGTGTGTGTGTTTGAGACAGACAGAGAAAGAGAGAAGAGAGAGGTGTTTTTCCTTTAGTCTTTGAGTCTAACAGGAAGGTTTCAATATTGTTATTTCCTCTACTTTCTCCTAATTGTCCAAAAAAGTATTTTTCCAGTCTTGTACTACCACCAAAATGAAAGAAGGATTCAGTATGAAAAGGGTAGCTTTACCTGCAGGATGTTTCTGCTAAGGCCGGCATAGTAAGGACTGCCATGAACCAAAGAATACTATGAATCTGGGAGTCTTAGAAAGCAACAATGACTTAAGACCAAGATATAGTAAGAAGAAGCAACCAAGACTTGAAGGCACTGTAGTATATAAGTGGACTCGGAAGTGGATTTGAGACCACCCTCTTTAGATTTTGTTTTCAAAACAGACAAAAAAGATATACATGATACAATTCATGGATAATTTATTATATCACATTATTTTGAAAACATCTATAGTCACTAACTAGTAAAAAGAGTCATCTTTACTTATTTCCAGATTGCTCTGCATGGGTCTTGAGGAGGAGATTCCAAATTTATTTTGACTTTTTGATTATTTAGAGCCATTCATCAAGAATATTTTGCAGCTTTCAACCTTTCTTCAGAAACATTCATTTGAATGAGAGAGAGTATTCTGCAAATTGACTCCCAGGCTGATTTCTTACTATCATTCAGAATGGATTTGGGCCAACTCCTTCAGCCATTAGCTACATGATACAATTTGATTTTAATAATGCATTCCCAAATACAAATAGAAATGACTATTCTGTGAGTATATGTTTTGAACTATCTGTTCATCATTGTTAAGACAGATAAGTGAAAATTTATCCCATTTCTAATTTCTGTTATTTAGTAATTAGATCCCTTTGATTTTTTGGTTCCATTTAGATAGTAATTAATAAAAAGACTAACCCTTTTTCTTGGAAGAAAAATATAGTGAATGCCTCTTGAGAAAAATATATCATGTACAGAAAGTCACAAGTTTGTCAGGAAGAGGTAATTTATTTCATATATAATGGCAACTAATATAAAAATGAGTGGAAGAATCTTTTAGGAAAATCATTTGGCATCCTCTGAATATTAAATGGATATATATTTACTTCTAAGAGAGTGGTTTTTTTTTACCTTTTTGTGTGCTGGCACTAAATCCACTGTAGTCTCAGTAGTTTGAATAATGGCATTCTAATTAAAAATTTTTACTAATAATCACCCATCTTAGCTATATAATCTCTCTCTATATCACACACATATAACATAATTTCTAGCTCTTATGCGTCAATCATAACTAGGGATTTGAGTGCAACCTCTACAAACATCTCATATCAACACACACAGATATTTTATACTTCAAAATCCATTGTATTGACAATTACATATCCAAGATTCATGTTCTAGATGCCCTAAGTATGGGAATTTTTTCTCAGATTTCATGGAATTTTCACTAACACAGTATCTGGATGTTAACTAATGTAATTGCCCTGTACTTTTAAGAAAGCATTCTTACTTTTTAAGACAACCATTAGTATAGCCCAAAGAAAAAATTGCTAATAAATATTCTAAAACTGTTTTTTGATATTCATTCATAATATATCATTAAAGCTCAAATTTTATTTGAATTCATCTCTATTAAAAGATAGAAAAATCTGTATATATTAGTAATTATTGTCTGTTTTAAAATAAAAATATTTTCAATTAGTCAAATATAACATGTTTTGATTACCAACTATTGCACTCGATATTCATATGCAAAATGTAATCCAAACTTTACTGGGAGAATTCTACTAGGCTAAAACACTTTAGTGTAGAACACTTAAATAAACAACATTTGTTATTCAATATTATTTATGCTTTAGGCAGCACTCTACATTTTTCTGTTTTTGGTTTGGAATATGTAATATATTGTACACACACACTCACACATACCCACCCCAAAGTGACAGTTCTTCTTGATTTCAGCCATTGGTTATGGCCAATTTTTATTTTGTTAAAATATTCCACTCTCTTTCCATGTTTAATGTGCTCTCCCTTGAACAGATATTAAAGAAATATTTTCCATTTTTTTACACATGGATATGAAGAATAAAAATAATTTAGTGAAAACACTTTCTCAACTCAAATTTTAAATAATGAAGATAAATCCAAGATCTTAGCGTGAATTGATTTACTTAGTTCAAATCATTTTCTTGAGTGCTCAGAAAGGGTATATGTGAACGGACACTGCCATAATTAGAGTACTGAAGAGATAGTGACAGTTTATGGCCCAGAGCCCCTGAGCAAATAATCCACTTTACAAAATATAGGGGAATCAGACCCTTTGGCTTACTTTTGCCTTGAGGCACATGTTCTATCCTCCCACTAAAAGACCGCGTGTAACGAAATATCATAACTCTTCTTTCAATGTTCTTTTCTTTGCTTAAAATGTCTCCAAGTCAAGAAGTGAAGAGTTACTATTTTTCATTTCTTTACAGCATATTCAATTTCAAAAATTTTGGAACAGGACTCACCATGGAAAATGTTCAAACTTTATCCTCTTGATAGATACTAGATAGATACTTCAGAATGAGATCAATATGTCCTCACATTTAAATAGAACATCCCATTACATAGAGGCAGGCTGTCAAGATTGGATTGCATGTATAATCTCCTTTAAAAGAATTAAAGCTTCCAAATGAATATGATGAAATAGAGTAGAAAATAATACTCTCATTGCCAATCTAGCATTTTAAAGTAATACCTAGGCAGTCCATCAGCACCAAAAAGACAGGGACATCTGCTACACATTTCTGAGACAGCCTCATTTACATATTTGTAAATATTAAATACAAATTTAGAAATTGATATTTTCTTTTTCTTCATAAGCGGTCATAAATCATTGATGGAATCTGAATATGCTCGAGATGAATTGATTCTTCCTCTGGTCCTCTTAGAGGAATAGCTACTTTTTTTGTCCATATTCATAACATTCTGCACTATGATAGGGTATTCGTAAAAAATAAAGATGTCTATACTTTTCTACTTCCTCCCCTCTCTTTAGTTACTAAATATATCTAAATGTAATGTTTTGTCTAGTTTTCTGTCTAATTACATCACTGATTCATATTCAGGTATCTAGTAGATAGCTGTTTTTATTCCTTTTTACTGTATTTTCTCAGTTTCAGGTTTATGAGATGTGCCAGTGCAATAGAACATACTCATAAATTTAGTTAATTTTCTAAATTCTAAGCTAGGGCTGAAAATAAATATTTTCTGGCCTTTGCTCATTGAGAATACTTTTTAACCAATATTTAATCTATGTGAGGAATTCTTTTTACAGTATATTCTCTGGTTCTTGTTTTCTTATTCCTTATTGACTCTTTAATCTAACGGTACTTTAAAAATGTACTTGTTAAGTAAATGGCAAGTAAGATATAATGAAATATGAAGGTCAATTTACAAATGAGTATATTCCACATGCTCATTTGCAGATCGGCTGTTTGTAACTAGTAACATATTTTTCTATAGAATATATCTGTTAGGTTCCCAGGCTAGCCTATATATAAATCATACTAGTTAATCAATGCCAATTATACTAGCCTTGGTTCTTGACAGCAGGAACCCTGCTACTTCAGGGAAGAGGAGAATGAGGAGGATAATGAAGATAATTACTCTCCCATCCTCCGTTTTTTTCTTGGATTCAAAACTGTCTCAATACCTTTTTGGAATATTCAATTTTTTAAAAAATTACACCGTTAAGCCTTCTTTTCTGCATCTATCTCCAATTTAAAATAATTCATTCTACTGATTCCTAACCACTTCAATATACTTTCCATAGCTAACATTTTTTACGCTCTTATTATATGCCAAGAGTAATTATAAATGCTTTATGGTTATTAAGTTATTTCATTGTAACCACAATTCTGTGATGTGGGTACCAAAATTATCACCATTTTACAGATGTGGAAATGGAAGAATGGGATTCAGAGATTTTTCACACAATGAGAAAGTGACATGTCTGGTCTGAAGCACACTCATTCCATCCCAAACCCCATCCCATTGTGGCCCTCAAACCAAGGTCTACCCTTCCCAGTGCTAGCCTCCTCCCTGCCTTGTTACACCCTGCCATCAAACTACCCATTTGTTCACACAGCTGATCTAAGCCAGGTTTTAGGAATGAAGCAACATTTTTTTATCTAATTATTACTGTCTCTTCTAAATCTCAGAGGAATTTAAAAAGACAATGTTTCTGAATTCAGATAAGTATCTTATGGGGATAATTTCCACTGAAAAGAAAAGTGAAGGAAAGATAATGCCCTGTTCAGGTGAGAGAGGTACTCTTGGTTATAAGCCCACTTGGGTTTCCTCCTCCTTCTAATAGGGGTTTCCCTCCTTCCACATTTCTTTTAAAAAATATTCTTCCTGTTATAGAAATATCATCTAGTATCTAGGAATTCCATAATTTTTAGAATATAAAAAGCATAGAAAGATTTAAAAAAAGAAATCTTAAATCCTATTCAACAGAGAATTTAAATGTTAAATTTTTCTATACTTTTATTCAATACCTCATCTCCTGTAGTTTGTAAACAGAGACCCAGTTGAGAAGACTAATAGCAGATTTCTTTCTTTTTTAAACTTAGTGTATGACATTGGCATTCTCCTCAAGTTTTTACCAAATTTTTACAGATGTGATGTAAAATGCAAAATGAATCATATCTTATCATGTACTCTGAGTAGAAAGCATGGATACACAGGTCTTAGATCTACTGGCCATTTGTAAACAGGAGTTTGTAATTCAGGGACTGGCTTGAAAACATCTTTACCTCTTTGCCCTATAAAGGCTGGATTCTGTAATGCAGTTATATGTGTTTGGAAAACATGTGAGAAAGTTTACATCTCGAGATAAACAAAATCGATTCAATTGTACAGGCCACAACTTGATGGACTTAATGACAGGCAGTGTGGATTGCTGAAATAAATGAAGCCCAAATGGTTTGCTTTCAAACTCTAAAAGCAAGACTTTGTGTTTTTTCCCTCATCTTGAACATTTTGAGAAATTAAGAGCAGTTTTTGAAAGCACAGTACCTTTATTTTTCATATATATATATACACATATATGGCAGGAAGCCATTTAGTCCTTGTCACCTTTTATAAATGTCAGTATGAAAACAGGCCAATGGTGGGCTGATTCTATAAAAAAAGATGAAAAAAGAGTAACTTACCTTCTATCACTCACTATCCAGTCAATCGATTTCTATCACTCACTAGCCAATCGATTTTCTTTCTTATTGAATTAGAGCTAACAATATTCAACGATAAAATATTTTAATGATCAGTTTTCCAGAATAATTTAGACTTTGATAATTCACATGGTTGTCCTCCCCCTATACTTTAAAGTCTCAACATATAGGGCTTTAATACTGAAATGAAAATCACTCTGTGTGTGCACTGCAATAGATACAGAACCTTAGGTGGTAAGCACACTTTGGTAACTGAGGTTGACTAAATTAAATGTTTTGGCTTCAGGTCTGATTGGCTTACAGCGACCTGTTCAATTACCAGGCCTTGCCTTCACCTATCTGAACAATGGCAGTACTGAATCCATCGTTCAGATGCAACTTCAGGACTACGATGCAGGAATTTTCTGCTTTGACTCTATAGAAAATTACTCTCAGTTTTTAAAAGATGATTAAAACTATCAAATCAGCTAGCTTTCAGCTCTGCACAGTCTATCAGTATTAGAAGTTGTAACACCAAATTCGGGAAACATTTTTAACAACCAAATATAACAGAAAAAACTGTACAGATAGAAAAATCCAGGTTTTGAGTCTTTAAAATTCATTTCTGAGAAAGTCTATAGCAAAGATGAAGACTCCAAATGCTTTCACTCTCTATTCATTTCTTTTGTGATATGAAAAAGTGGACAGTCATTTTTACAAGACCCTAGCTATAATTTGAACTGATATCCTTATAGCCAAGTGCATTAAAATTTAGAAGAAATTCCCAAGAGTAACACTCATAAGGGGTAATATATATGTATATTTCTGTGTATACATATATGTATAAAGGAAAGTGGGTAGGTCAGCAAATACAGGGAAATATATTCATAATAATTAAATGCTTTCTTCTCTCACTAACCCCTTTTCTTTTATAGCCAAAGCGTTTGCTTAAGAAAGCTGATTCAAAAAGGACTAAATGAATCTTGTTCTTTTGGTAGTTGGACCATTTTATCTTATCTTGGTTAGAACTAGTAAATAATTCTCAGCAGTGTGAAGAAAATCCAGCTCAGTTGCTTGCATTCTAAATCAATCTCAGGTTTAAGAGAAGGTGCAGGCTTAAAAGTTATTACAACTCCACTGTTTTCTCTGATAAATTACATGAATAACATTTGAGACAATGCATTGTTAAATATTTATGTCTAGTACTATAGAACCAAGAAAAGCACAAGAACCCCTAGAAGAATAAATATATTTACCTAAATAAATTACTAAGACAAATATACTCCTATGTGCTCTGTACCAATAAACAGTAGGTATTCACTAAATTGTAGAATATAAATGGTTCATTTCCTCTAAATGTACACTGAAAGATCTATAACATGTTACACATTTCCTGTGCTTTGCATATATATTTCAATATTCATCATGAAAAGCCTTGCTTATGTGTCAATATACATTACTTTGCATATATTAAGAGGGTTTTTTTTTTTAATTTTAGCATTACAGATGCTATTTATATGGGGGAAGGCTCAGGTCCTATTTCATGATTAACCCTTTCACAGCTCATCCTTTTTTCTCTACATGACATTTGCACAAAATGAATTGCTTGCTTAGACACAGCTAACTAAATAAAAGCAGGCCAGAGCTGATAGTATGAAAAATGGATTTTCATTACTGTTTCATTGATTCTTGTAAATAAGGGCCTGAGGCCTGCTCCGAAAAGGCTGCAAACAGTAATAATTTAATCTGAGGTGACATAGACCAAAATGTATGTGGACAAAAATCATCCTTGAATATTAAACAACAGCCTCAAGACAGAGAAAAGTGTTGCAGGCGAATTTAAATGTATGCAGATCGGTGGGTAACATATTTAAAAACAGAAATTAAAGATTCCTGTCATAAATCACATTTGCTGCCATGGATATGCCTTGTTATGCTGGCGTTTAAGAAAACCTGAAAGGTTAAGGCAGTTGGTGCATTAAATCGTACAAGGATAATTAATACTTTTCTTGTGGCTATTTATAAGAAATGGAAAATATAGTCAGATCAGCTGTGGCACTGTAGTAATTTGAGGGGGAAGCAATGAAAGCATGAGTCAATAGTTTTAACTGGACAAATGTCAAATGCTTAATGATGCAGTATCCCAATTTGGAAGCTGTTTGAAAGTTGTATATTTTTTAAATGAGATAAAATAGTTCATTCTCATACTACAAATATAATTTATTTGCCACTCATCTTTTTCGTATTGCCCAAGGAAAAAAAAAATTCACATGGAATTTTTTCTTTTTGGTAGTTATTATACCTCGGTCACCTATGCTATAGATATATGAAAATAAATACCATTTCTGGCATCAAGTATCATAAATTCAGCCTTTCACTATGTCTCAAAATATAATAATGACACTATTTTTTTAAATGACTAATTTGCTTGTCTCATCAGGAATCAGATTAGTAACATCAGAGGACACTCTCACTGCTTCCCCAGAGGAAAATCTACATTTGTCACTCAATGAGTTTAGGTCTATGATTATTCTCTTTTTAAAAATCCTTTTATGATATCTTATTGATTTTCTCTACTCTGAAGATCAGTGCTTTTTATTGATATTAGTATCATGAACTATGTAAATGTTCCCTCATAGACAGAAGGCATATAGCACCAAATCCTCAGCATATGAAAGAGTCATTTATTTTGCAGGGCACTACTACTTGTATAATATTCCTTTGAGCTAAGAGAAAGGATTGGCTGGCCTTTAGAAAGAAAACTATTTTTTTATGGATAAAATAGTCTCACAATTATAGGTGTATTATTTGTGCAAGATATAATCTAGTTTACAGGGTGTTTTGCTTTTTAAATTGGTTTTAAAATAACAGTGGGGTTTGAATCTATCACAATTCTTGCCCTATCATATTTTAGTACAAAAGCAGTGTAAGATAAATAAACATATTTTCTTTAAAAAAATACTTGTATAGATTGTATGCAGAGACTTTTCTGGCTACAAATCCATTAATACTTTCACGACTGAAACCAGTCTAGATACCTTAACAAAAAGAGCTCAACTGAACATTTATTACGACGGCCTTTTACATATCTTTTATATACACAAGTCACATAAAGTGAGTTCTGGGGTTTTGCTAGATTATGCCATCACTGAATTCCCTGTGGCCTGAGAAACCAAACAATCCATTGAGACTCTCATGGTCCTTTAAATAGGGTGAGTTAGGAAGCCTTGTTTACCCACCATTGATAGGTAACACTAAATCGAGGTGATAAAACCATTTTCACATTAACACTCCCACTCAGTATTGAGGTCATTGGGTAGAGCAATAGTTATATAGACCGTCTTTCAATACACTTACACAACTGAGGACTCTCCTATAACTTTATCTTTGCTGGTATTAAGCCTCATAAGAAAATGCTCTATAGTGATTCTGAATGTGTGAAATTATTCTAGTAGAAGTTACGAGATTTGTTTTAAAACAGTAGAAAGTTTGTTCAGGAAAAAAAAAATTCTCATGCAAAAGAAAAAAAAAAGGGGAATAGACTGAGTGAAGGAGACCTTCCTTGTTAATATCTGCAGGTTTGTAATTGCTTACGTTTTTCACCCCTCCCCTGTGACTCAATATCCAGAGACATTGCCTCATAGGTAGACGATGAACACCAATACATCTAGCCCGACAAATATTCTGTGAGTAATGCCCCCATTGGCCAACAGTCCTTCCAATTTGAGCAAAAATGGTGTGGCTTCTGGGGAATGAAGCTGGTTTAATATCACAACAAACTTCCTAAGCATGTAAATTCAGAGCACATGATCTGGCACGTTTGAAGCCCTTTCAGCAGAATGAAACTGACAAGGTTATAGGAAGAATGGAACTCCTGTCTTCACACACTAGCCTCAGACACTGTGGATTAAATACAATCTCTACTTAAAGCAAATTGGTCCTGGATCAGAAGCTTCCTGATATAAAGAAAGAAATGCTAGGGATTAAGTTGTGATTGAAACAAAAATGGTTATCTTTGGTTATCTTTTCTGTAGACCAGACCTTAACTCATTATAATCTTTGTTAATGATTAATGTCATGATTGCCAATTTGGTGATCAATTTAAAAAATATTTGTCAGATTGCTTTATACTTAAGTGTAAGGCTATTTTCAGTTTTCAAAGTTCTTTTTAGCTATTGGTATTAAACACACATAACACATTTCCCTGGAAGCAGATATAACCCAGCTGTTAGGAATAAGATAGGAAAAACAGACTAAACATGAGTTGCAAGTTGAGAATTTTTCTTGAAGAGAAAGCCTCTGTAAGTTATACTGCAAGGTGTTGGATCTAGGGAATAACATTTTATGCCTCAATGTCACTTACTATAGCAGAACAGCCCAAACCTTTGCAAGATGTGAAATATTTCCTATGTAATAGTAGACTATTGTCTAGACTACTGTCAAGGGTGGATTAGCAAGAATAGGGACACAACTTCAAAGTCAAAACAGCAATACCAGCAGTCCTAGAAATAGGTTTGATTTATAGGCCAATAAAGTACTTTCTAAAATCTACAACCTAAAGGTATAACTAATTTTTCCATTTGGATGTACCAAAATGGATACAATATGAACGGAGAATTAAAAAAAAAAAAAAAAAAGCTCACTAGCTAAATACATTAAGAAGGAGATAGGACAAAATGGGAGTGATCATAGACACTAATCTCTTAAGAGCCATAATGGCTCCTGTGGGTCTGTTATTGCCTGAGTAATAAATATATCTACTGTGCATGAGCATTAACCTCTGCAAAATATCATGAGGACGTGTAGCACATGGACCTGTAAACATTAGTGGCAGCTGCACTGATATATAAGTGTACAATGAAATGACTCCAAAGTAGCCATAATGTCTTATCACAGGAAGCTTGGTGAATACCAATGCATTTACATGATCGAAGAGACAAATGAATTGGCTTTAAATGTATCATTAGTTGTGAACTTCACGATCCATCATAATTGACACTGCCTTTCAATGTCATGCAGAATAAAGTACATTAAAGCTGTGGAGAAAGCTATGGCTTCAAGGTTTCCACATAGATCTGAGCATTGGGTGTGAAGAAACAGTACTATTTTAGAGAATGGCAAACATGCTTTAGATCTGTACTCAAAGTAAACTTTAGGGAACATGTATCATTTGACCAGATAAAATCTCGACGGTATTTCTTAAGCAATCATTGGTTTTAAGGCACACCTCATAAACAGAAAACAATACTACAGAAGAGGAAAGTAGTGGAAATGTTCTATTTAGCTTAGGTTCCAGA
The DNA here is from genome assembly GCF_003031525.2 of Neophocaena asiaeorientalis asiaeorientalis. Taxonomy (NCBI): domain Eukaryota; kingdom Metazoa; phylum Chordata; class Mammalia; order Artiodactyla; family Phocoenidae; genus Neophocaena; species Neophocaena asiaeorientalis. The sequence goes on along the minus strand of NW_020173124.1, from coordinate 5,048,648 downwards.
ATGTGATTTCCCAGTGGTAACCCTGGTAAATAACCAAGTGATCTTAAACATCCCTTAGGCATATTTTTAATCAAGTAATTCTACTTCTAAGACCACATGATTCTTATATCATGTATAAAGATCACCTGAATTATTTGCAATGAAGAAAAATTACAACCTCTATTATATCCAACAACAGGGGAATGGATAAACATTTAAAATATTATCAGCTCTAGCCCTTTGAATTTTCAAAGAATATTTAATAACTTGCCGGTATATTTTTAAAAAAGCAATTAAACAAGAATAAGCTAAAACTGTATAGCTAATTTTGTAGAAAAATATTTGTATCCATATTAGAAGTATTGGAAGGAAATACACAAAAATATTAACAATGCCTTCACTTAAATATCTGAGATAATATTTTCTATTAACTTTTCAATATTTTCCAAATTTTATAAAATTATCATAAAGAATTTAATTGATCATAAATATTTTATAAATAGGAAAAATTTGAAGAAATCATCCAATAAAGTTATCATATAAAGTCCTTTCAAGGAGACTAGGATCTCTTTTCTGTCTATCTTCAGATCAATTACATTGATTTTCTTTCTTTTAAAGCATAGTTTTGTTAAGGATGTCATTTCTACGTAGTGATGATGAGAGTAAAGGAGAGAATATCCAATATGGAATTACCACTAAAATACGTTTTAGAATGCAGGAATCTTCTCTCTTATTAAATCATCCCAATAAATATTCATTCATATCCCAATTACTCCATGTGGCCTTGTCAGCTAGATAAACATATAAACATTACATGAGTCACGTTTCTTGATCTTAACTTTGTTTCAGGTCAACCCAGGACTATTGAGTAGACCAGGAAGAGATTCCTTTTTGCCTTTTAAGGCACACTGTTAGGCGAATACATGGACAATACATGCAGACTTGACCTCTGAATGTTAACACCCAAATGCCTACTCATTATCTCCATTTTGAAATCCACTACATGCTGCAAACTCAAAATCGACAAAACTTTCTTCAGGAGTCCCTTCAAATGCTGTCAGCCACTCAGTAGCGTAATTATAAACTGGAATATTATTTGTGACTTTTCCTCTCTACCTTCACAAATAACTGTCTCCCAGTCCTATAGATTTACTACCTCTGTAGGTCCTTAATCCATTCACTGCTCTAAATCATTTCTTCTGTTATCCTAGTCCAGGCTACCATTATCTGCAACCTCCAACAGCCTCCCAATAGTTCTTCCAATACTCAGGGTGAACAGACTCGTTTTGGCCAATCCATTCTCACCCTGCAGACAGAGTCACGTTTCTAAAACCTAATCTTTTCATGGCATCTACCTACACGACACCCATAGCCTTTAAGATAAACCCAAAGGCCTTAGCACAACCTTGAAGTTGTTTCATGATCTGTCGCTGCTCCACTCTCCGATCTCGTCTTTCTCTGTAGCCTTCTGTCCCTTCACAGGCTCACACTGCTTCAGTTACTGTTAAGATTCTACCATGCTTCTTCTTACCACCTAGCCTTGGCACATGATTTTCCTTCTGCAGGAATTCTCTTCTTCCTGTCCAGCCCCCAAATCCACTTCTTCAACTAAATAAACACCAGGTAATTCCTACTTAACACTAAGATCTTGTCTTAGAGTCACTGATTCCTCTAGATTTAGATAGGTACCCTGCTTCTTTCCTTCCATTTCATCCTTCTCTACCTCGAATATGAGACTTATTTATTGTATTGTGATTGTAGAATAATTACTCTTTTCTCCATTAAAGGACTTGTTCTGTGAGGTCTGGAAGGGTATCTGTCATATTTAATGTTATATATGCAGTTCCTAGCTATGCTTCAAAAAGAATAAGTATTTAATATTTTAATGTATGAATAAATGAAAGTATTATCACTTTTAAAATTTAATGTCAAACATTAAAAGTAATCCTTAGTATTTATTTCTGCAATGTAAGACTATTCTCATCAATTAGATATTCTTCATGTTGAATCATAATTATGGTGATGATTATGGCTAAGACTTCATGGTATTTACTATGAATCTTGTTTTGTTCTGAGTACTTAATGTATATTACTTAATTTAATCCTTTCAACAACCCCGAAATGAGGTGTCATTATGTCCATTTTACACATAAGGATGCAGAGGCACTGAAAGTTTAATTTTTCTCAAGGTCACACCGCTAGTAAGTGGTTATACTAGGGTTCTATGTCTACAGTAATATACAAACCCAACATTTTGAAGTATATATATGTAATATCCCACTGCAGTCCCAGTCAGGGGTGAGTTGGGGTTGGGGAAACTCTTTTCCATGCAGTCATTCATGGAACCAGGCTGATAAATTTCTGCCAAACCTAAATACATGTTTTTCAAGATCATCTTAAAAGATGACATCCAGACAATGAAAGGAAAAGGCTCTGTGGGACAGAACTAGATAATGCACATCACTTCTACTCACATTTAATTGTCAAAAACTCATTTCAAATGACCGTGTTAAGGCACATGATCACCCTAACATCAAGGGATGGTGAAAAATACGTTCGGGGGAAAAGGAAATAGACATTTTTGGTGAATGCTTTTCAGTTTCTACCATAGGGGCTGAGGCTGGATTTGAAACCAGACAGCATGACTCCAGTGCCCAATACTGAACACTTTACTAAACCTCTAACAGGAATGTGCCACACTTACTTAATTCATATCCTAATAAATGCATTTAGTATGTCTTAATGCTATATGCTTCCTGCTAACACAACATAGATTGTATGTATTTTTCAGTGTTTGGACTCAATTTGACAGCTTTTTGTCCCTCATATGTTTACATAGCAAGTAGCTGGCATAATTTGTTCTGAATATCTAATGGAAAGGATTGGTAATGTCATTACCAAACCTTTATCTGCACCCTGCGTAACTATATATTTGTGATTATGTAATAATAATTACATAGTTAACGATAGACAAAGCATTTTCCACTCCTCTAAGGATATTTGGCTAAAGCCAAGAAGAAAACTGGTTGGCCAAATTTAATAACATCATTATTTAACACTTACAAATGATGGTTTAAGAGACAAACTCGTGGGACAATTTTATAAGTTACATAAAAGTTAACCAATTTTAGCTGAATAAAATCTGAGGGACATTTTCCCTAGGGTACTACAAATGGCAAAGGTTGTCAGAAAGAGGGGGCAAAAAAAGCACAGCTGACAGATGTTCAACATATAAAGTGGAATATCAAAGGGGTTATCAGAAAAAGAAGTTAACTTTAGGTCAGTTACAAGCAACTTGAAACTTGAAAATATGTCAACCCAAAATATTCCTCTGAGATTGCTTTGCTGTTTGGGATATACAGATAATTTGAGAAATTAATTGTTAATGACATAATTTTTTTTTATCAGAGAGGTTGTGGAATTATGGTTCTTTAATTTGTATTAGTTAATATACCAGTGAAGTGAATGATCCCCAAACTTAGTGTTTAAAACAATGATTTATTTTGGGTCATCATTTTGTACATAAGAGTCAGGAATTTGAGAGGTAGTAACTGGGCAACTCTTGCTTGGATCACTTACATAGTTGTAAGTGTTGTCTCTCATATCAATATTTTACATAAGAAGCGAGCACAGGTCAGGTTTTACTGTTGAATATTATTCTATGGTGTTCAGGTAAAATGGACACTTGCAGCATACCATGAAAAACAAAGACAATTTAATGTATGGTGAAAACCGATAATATCATTTGAATATCAAGAACTCAAGTGAGTAGTTTTGAGACGATACTGGTAGCCAATATAAAGAAGCAGAGTTTATTATAAACCACAGCAATAATATCCTCACTCCCTCAAAGTATATTTTGTGATTGACAGATAATTTTCAACATTTGATGGATACAAAATTATTCCATCCAGTTTGTTTTCTTAATACCCTTATGAATATTAGCTATAAATGTAGCTATGAAGATTCTTATAAATGTAGCTAAATCAACTGGAGGTTTACATGAGAGTCTTTTAGCAGATAGAAATCTATTAGAGGATGCTGAAATGTTAACAGGAAATGTTCTTTGAGGGCATTACTGATGGTCTAATCACTTATGAACACCTTCTTGAATAACGTTTTGGTTAAGTGCTACCAAGATCTTCTATAAAGACCATGAAGTAGTCTTTCAATCGAAAAATGAGCCAATTCTTGGAGTAGATTTAAAATTGATTCCTTAAGAGAATGCCAATCTTGCTGACATTGTCAATGAGTATTAACTGACTGCATACTATAAACCAGAAGCTGTTCAAGAATAGACCTGTATCACTGCATACACATAAACAGTTAAGTATGTAATAAGTCAGGTGGTCTTATGAAGAAAAATAAAACGGCAAAAAGTATAGAGCAGTATAACAGAAGGGGTGAAGTATGCTGTTTTAGGCAGAATGATCAGGGAGTATCTCAGTCTCTTAGTGACCAAATACAGTGAGAGAAACATGTGGACAGTTTTAGAAGAGAATTCCAGACCAAGAGTCTTGTTCTGCTGAGACAGAATTTTTCAAAAATTTCCTCAATGCTTGCTAGTTTCCAAGTCCCACCTGTTCTTCCTGCTCTCTTCTCCCAAAGTCAATGTTCCAGCCCTCAGATGAAAGTTTCTTCTCTTTTCTGCTGTAAGAAAAGATACCTGACCCTGTAACTTATATGGTCAGAAGAATCCTCTCAAGACGGCTGCTTTCCTTGGCACAAAAAGCCTCTTTTAAGGAACCTAATTATTTTGTAAAAGATCTTAATTTTTCAGGCATTTAGTTTTTATTGGCAGCTATTGCTCCCCAAAATCAAATAGGTTTTTGCTACTGTAATCCAACTTCTCACCACTATACAATGTTTTTACATGAATGGACTTTTTCGGTGTCCAACAAATTAATTTAGTTCCATGGTTCTCTACCCGATCAGCTTTTAAAATCCTGATGTCCAGATCTTACCCCTAGACCATTTAGATTAGAATCCTGGGATGAAAAGCAGGAATTAGTATTTTAAAAAACAAAATAAAACAAAACCTTGCCACATTATTCCAATGTTAGTCAAGGTTGAGAAGTACTGCCATAATCCATAAACCATCAGCAAATTATAAACGCAAAGAATATTAACACACCTTGACCAGTTCCAACTGTTGTTCAGAGGAGAAAACTGAAGCCCAGAGAAGGGAAAAAGCATGGCCAAGGATACAGAACCAACAACTACAGCAGCCTTGTCTGAAAAAAATAAGAACTCAAGAATGCCCGTATCCTTTTCAGAAAGGTGGTGGTGTGAAAAAATGGCACAGAATAGGGAGAGAGATGTGAGGAGGTTTTGAATAGCATCATCGCGCAAGACCTAGTCCTTGGCCTCAGATCCCATACCCTTGAGAGACGGCTGGGTGAAGATGAGAAAGCGTTGCCTTTGGAAATCATTATGATCCAGCTCCATGAAGAGAGGACCTGACCTTCCTTTTGAGGAGAAATATTAGTTAAGCTCTTAAATTGCCTTGTTTCTCTTCACTCTCTTCTCTCCTTTTACTTTCTTAGGAATTTTCATTTTATTTTCTTTTCATAACATTTTCAGTGTGAAGGTTTGGGAAATTACAGAAAATTTGAAAGAAGCAAATTTCCAATAAATCTATTTCAGTATAGAATGCCTGCCGCTTACATTCAACATATGATTTTTGAATGATAGAATAGTGAAATTGTCTTGAAATTCACCATAATTTTTATTTCCTCATTCTTGGCTCAAATAATTCTAAGATTTGATGATAAAATCTGTTTTTGATCTAGGTGATAATTGTTGAATTATTATTCACAATATTTAATTTATTCACTTTAACTTAATCATTGCCTTATAGTTTACTTATTCTGACTGCTAGTAAAATTTTTTTTAAAAAATCATTAAGATTGAACATTTTCATCAAAACATATTTAGGTAACAAACTCTTCAAGTTTCTTGTCCTTGATATTTGTTGAGATGTATCAATCCGTAACTCTGGATTTTTTGCCATCCCCCCAAATTTTTTTTCTTGAAAAAATAATTTATTTGATTATTGCTGCTGATTTGTGTTCTTGTTTGGGTTTTTGCATTATATTTTATTTCCTTTAACTGTATTTTATCTTTCTCATTTTTCTTTTTGACTGTTTTCATCTGAGTCTTGGTTGAATTCCTTGAATTTGACTTCTATAAATCAGTTATCTATTGTATCTTATCTATTATTTTTGAAACCCATCACAGTTTCAATTAAGCAATCATATTTTCTCTTCCTCATGCAATGTTTTCTGATTTCTGGTTGTTCCTATTTTACATTTCTTTCCTCCATGTAAATAGATAAAATATTCTCTCAAATCTTAAAGAGATCATAAATCAGAAAGCTCTGAATATTGTGTTGGGTTTTTTTAATTCTGTTGTGTGGTTTTTATATTGTTTCATTTTGTTTTTACAGTATATCTACTTCATTTAATCAATTCCTCTAAGTATTCAGGAATGTCCCCTTGTTTTGACATAATGCATCTTTTTATAGAACTTGTAGAAGTTTTTTCTGATACTCAGTTAGAAACTTTCTGTTTGTTCTGGCTGCCAATGAAGGACGAGACCCTGCCATATTGAGTTTCTAAAACATTCATTGAGACCACATCCTGTCCTTTTCCCTCATACAGGCTGTGAACGGAGTTCTCTCAGCATTTTATCCACTCAGATCCTGGCCGCATAGCTCCTTGGGGAAATTCTGGTGGTAGAAGAAGGTCAGAAATCTGACCCCAATTCCCTCTTGTGTAACAGCGGTGAGGAAGATGGGGCAGAGGTGAGCTGCTAAATAACACTCGTTGAGTGCTTACCAAGGACTAGGCGCCAGACAGAGCACTTAACCTGTTATTTAAGTTTCATAGCAACTCTACGAGGTAGATAACAAATATGACCCCTTTCCACTTTGTATATGAGAAAATCAAGTGATTGGAATTTTTTATATTTTCTTCTAAGATCATGGAACTATTGAGTGAAGAGTCTGGACTGAAGCCACGTTCCTACTCAATTCACCATTTCCCCCTGTTTATTATTTAGTTAAAATCCTTTGAAGTTGGGGGGCACAAAACTATCATCCTTCCTATTTTTGTCACCAATGAAAATTCCCCTCTCCCATTTGATATTCTGTTAGCCATTCCCATGGATCTCTCAGAAAAGTAAAGGTAGAGTTTATAAAAACCATCTTTCCCAGAATTGTCACTCGATTACCAGTTTATCTGACTCCTGAATCATTAATCTCTACCCTTTTTAACAATGTAGGAAACACAAATTCTAGACATTCTAAGAGGCATGACCTCCAAATTGTTTGATAGCCAGGTCCTTTCAAAAACCTTGATGAGAAAATAATATTTAAGGAATACAACTTAAAGGATAACTATATAAAATCTTAAGGCATCTTAGCTCTTCATTTCAATGGCTTAAAAAAACTTATCTATAAAGTATTATTCCACAGGCTTTAACTGTCATTAGGTGACACTAGTACCATTATCAAAGGATTTTGAGCACTTGTCTATTGACCACCATGTAACTAATATGGCTTCAATCCATCTCAGGAGAACTGGATCACTGTAAAATTTACAAACTAGCAGGTCATAAAAGTGTTTGTTACTCTGCAAACTAACATACAGTGGCTCAACAGGTTTCTGAAATAAGTATTAAAAATTAATTGTTAGCAAAGTGAGACATACACAATGATAAAAAGCTGGAAATTGCTATTAGATGGAATGCAGAAGGCAAGTATGGAGTGGTTTGTTTGAGAAAAAAGTGATTCTGGAATATTTGAGCCAGAATACTTGTTTTATACGGCCATCAACACCTACCTGAGTTCTGTGCCCATAGGAAATGCTCAGTAAACACTTCCCCCCAGAGGTGATGAAGTAGTACTATAATCAGTGCCTGGAGAAAGATAATTCAAACAGAATGCTGCATTGATTTTTCAATTACCATCTGGGGAGATGCAAGTAAGAATGTCACCAAAATTGTATATTGGCGTTTGAACTCCCCATGACACATAGGTTTTTGCTTAAGTAAAACTTAACACCCTTTTCACATATATTAACATAATGTCCTTCAAAAAATTAGATTTGAAAAGTGTTTTGGAAATAAAAATGGTAAACAAGTATAATGGATTATTTTTATTCACAGACATATCCAAATGTGGGTATTTGAGTGTGAACTTTTAGGTGTTTATTTAAACACTAAATTTAGGTGTTTATTTTAAAAGAAATATTAATTGTAAGAACATATAACCCCTTGAGCAAGGAAGGGGGATTTTGCACATATGAATGTATGAGCGTAGGCGTGTGTATATAAGTGAGATAACATATTCCCAGTAGACAAATTTTAAATGTTTTGGTTTATCCATAAAGCACCTTCAAATTCTGTCTTAAACTCAATAATAACCTCTCTTAAAAAACAAAACAAAACAAACTATCTTTATTCCTGGCCTTTTCTCTGAGACCTTGGTGTTATAATCTCTCTACTCAGCAATCTTTAAATCCCTGGTTTATCCTTACCACATCTACCCAGTTGTATTAATGTCACTGTGGCCTGATCTCTATCATCAGTCATTGCTTCTCATTTTTCATTGCTGCTGCTGATGGTAAAGCTTTCATTCCTACATACTTATATTTATATTTAATAATAACCTTCTGGGGACTTTGCACCATTAAGTTTCCTCCAGCTCATACTAATATCAAAGATGTTTTTAATGAGATGGGAGTATCAATTTCACCTTCCTGCTTTATTCTGTCTACCAAATAATTTCTGAATTGGTTTTCAAAAATTCACAGACCGGGCTTCCCTGGTGGCGCAGTGGTTGCAGGGGACACGGGTTCGTGCCCCGGTGTGGGAGGATCCCACATGCCGCGGAGCGGCTGGGCCCGTGAGCCATGGCCACTGAGCCTGCGCGTCCGGAGCCTGTTGCTCCGCAACGGGAGAGGCCACAACAGTGAGAGGCCCGCGTACCGCAAAAAAAAAAAAAAAAAAAATTCACAGACCTTTCAAATATGACCGCCAGTCCTACTCAATTGCAGAACCATCAGAATGCAAATATAAATTTCTTTAACTTTGTTTACTCCACTGTATCAAGAACACAATTCTTGACCTATGCTAGGTCCAACATAAGAAACACTCAATAAATGTTTGTGGAAATGAACTAGGATTTACTTATTGAATAAGTTAATACCTATGTTGTATTACAGTTTCCGGACACTGTAACTGAAAGCCCACTTCATACAAATATATAAGGAGCACATATAAAAATGAAAATTTTATATAGTTTTGACCTTTAAATTAGATATTTTTACTAAAACTATAATGTGTGAAAATATACAAAAGAAGCGATTTGATAATTATGTTGAAGATGTCCATGAAATTTTCCATATTCTATATACCTATATATACTCCATGGATTAAATGATGGACATAAAATTAGTGAATAATCACTAAGTACCTTTCATTAAACATATATTTCTTATTACAAAAGAATTTCATTGATATATTAATTACAAAATTAAGGCTTTCTTCTATTGCACAGGGGCCAAACATACTGTAACTGTCCCCTCTCCCCTCAAAACACCTCATTTACCAGTGGAGTATCAGTGATGCGTTAGGAGGGTTCAATAAATACATTGCTTTTTTTCTTTTGCCATTTTTAATAACCTTAATGTTAAGTATTAGAGAAAGGGTTTTAGAGTCTGATGGCCTGGTTTCAATTCTCTGGCTGCTGTCTAGCAGTGTAATCTTAAGGAAGTCATTCAAGTTCTCTAAATCTGAATTTTCTCTTCTATATATGAAATCATATATAGAAGAGGCAAGCCAGAAAGTGTTACCCAAGTGTTGATGAAGGTGTAGCTTTATCAGTTATTTTCAGAATTGTCAGAATTTTAACAATTTCTAATCTTATATTTGATATGACAAAGTACATATGTTAAATTGAATGAGACTTGGGGTCCAGATGGCCTCTTGTCCATCTCTGTCTCCTCCTACACCAAAAAGTGCATCTCAGTTCAATAATATTGGGTTACTGAATGCATTTTAAATGCCAAGCAACATGGTAGACTCTGGAGATGAACAATAAGCAGCATTTTCCTCCTAGTACATGTAGTCTAGTAGAAGAGGGACACTCAAAAAGTTAACATAATATATAATAAATGCTAAGATAGTCTCATGCATAGTATGTCAGACAGGTAGGGTAGGGTGGCATTTTACTTATCTTATGATTTGACAATCTCTCTAAAAGTGACAATTGTGTTGAATCGTCAACTAATAATTAGAGTTATAGTGAACTAATTATATTTCAATGGTGTGTAGGAAGGGTTTTTCCAGGTAGCTGGTACAGTAAGAACACAGGCAAAGAAGTGTGGCTAACCATGCAGTAGAAACGAATATAGAAGCAGTTCTTTACTATGTGAAAACAAATGAGAAAAAGAGACTAGTTAAAATGAGGCTGGAAAGGAAGAGGGCTTCTAAGTCAAGCTTCTGAGCTTACCTTTTGTTCTCTGCAAGTAAAAGCATAATCTACTGGGGCTATAGTGGGAGGTAGATCCCTGCATTAGCTGGTGCAAAACACATAAAAATGGACAGAATTATATAATTATCTCAAAACTAGGCAAAAAGAAAAAAAAAGATCAACTTTGATTTTTGTGTTGTCCACTGGGTTAAATGGTTGTGTTGGCATTTGGAAGATTTGGCACACCTGTGTTTATTGCAATTAGCCTAAGATTTAAAAGGTGGAGAAAACAGAGTTTAAAAAAAGGATATTTAAACTCTATATGATACACTTAAGATATGCACTAAATTAATAGGATTAGAGAAAATCTTATGATCACTGGGTCAAATCCTTTCTTCTTAGTTCTGAAAGACAAAGTAACACAATAGGAAACTGCCATAGGAACTGAAGCACTGCTGATATAAGGAAGCAGCTCCCCAAACATACCAGCAGGGTACTTTCCTCTAAATTCACTGTACTTTCAGTTGTGGAGCAGATCATTGCACTTTTTAAAACTACATTTATTTAAATAGTCCCTATATTCTTGGTTCTTATTGCCCTCACTTTTTTCAAAAATCAAATACTAAACAAATTGGCTATGTGTGTTCTTCATATAGTGAAGCACAGTAATTCATTTAAAAAAAAAAAAATTTAGGGTTTCCCTGGTGGCGCAGTGGTTGAGAGTCCGCCTGCCGATGCAGGGGACACGGGTTCATGCCCCGGTCCGGGAAGATCCCACATGCTGCAGAGCGGCTGGGCCCGTGAGCCGTGGCCGCTGAGCCTGCGCGTCCGGAGCCTGTGCTCCGCAACGGGAGAGGCCACAACAGTGAGAGGCCCGCGTACCGCAAAAAAATAAAAATAAAAAAATTAAGTGCCCGCAATTTTAAAGTACCAGTAAGTATAAAGAGATAGCCTTCCTTCCCATTGCCTATAAAATCTGATTGGGACAATATTCCTCATGGTGAACTTTTAAAAGGCAAAAACTATGTCTAATAACTATCTCTATCAGATGTTGGCAATACTAGGTACTCAATAAAGATTTGACAAATGAATAATTTGAATTAATGGGGAAAGTGTTATCAGAGAAGACAAGAAAGAGTTCCAAACAGGGAGACTGTGAATAGTTTTTCTAAAGAAATGGCCTATTAGCTGAGAGTTAACTGATGAGGAATCCAGCAGGGGAACTGCATGGAGAGAGAACAAACACATCAGACTAGCACAAGCAAAGACATCCAAGTGAGATTAAACATGTCAGAATGTTCAGGTATTGGTAGCACGAAGGAGATACATGGAAGAAATCTATGGAAGAGGAACCTGGTAAAGTAGGCAGTGATCAAATTGTGCTTGGTCTTTAAAAAACAGGCTAAAGAACAGGCTAAAAATCAGGCTAAAAGTCACGTTTTGAAGAGGAGCAGGGCCCTATCTGTTCTGTACTTTCAGATGACTTCCCTCGGAATAACTTACAGATCCTATATAGAAACAAGGAGCCAAGTGGACAGCTGTGCAACAGAAAGTTATATATATATAGACACACACACCCCTACATTACTAGATAAAATAAAGTGGTTCTGAAGTAAATAAACTGAATAGCATAGAATTGAATTTATGAGTTTGAAAACCTAAACCAACACTGGTGAAACAACATGCTTTCTTTCCAGAGTATTAAGGCAGTGCTCAACTTTCACCTTTTTTTTTTTTTTTAAACCACAGAACAAAAGCTTGTGGGTGATGTTGTCCTAGGAAAGATTTTCCCATGGGTGGGTTATGCACAGTTTCCGATGTACTTATTGTAATAAAGCCACAACTCTTTCCCATTCTATGAAATACATTAGAAGGCAAGTAAATTAGAGGATATTAATATCAAGACAGACTTGAACTGTCTCTAGATTTTTATTTTGTTTATTTTTAATGTAAACAAATGTTTGTATAAGTATTAGCAGAAAAAATATTCTTTGCACTTCATAGCTGATTGGGCAATACCATCGTCCCTTGCCTGAGAACCACTGCCTTATGGTACTAAAATAAAAAAGCAATTATTTTAGGGGAAACCCAACTTCTCTTTTTATTTGATCACTGGAAAAAAAATCCTATTTCCTGAAAGCAGTAGGCAACATTTTAAGAGCAATCCCTCTGATCAGAATGGAACTGGGTATCCCTGGCCACAATAACAGTTAAGTTTCATTTGCGTGGTCCTTGTTCAAACTCATGGATTCTTGAATAAGGTACAGCCATGTTGAACTAATATTTTTTGTCTAAGTGGGTGGATATCAAAATTAAAATACCTAGAAAGAGCATGATATTATCAGTAATTTTGCCTTGTGTTTTTCTGGTTTTCTGAAAATAGGGAAAGTGATTTTTTTCCAAGGGGATAGAAGACAAAAAGAAAAAAAAAAAAAAGTGTGTATTGGAGCCAAAAGCCTTATTTGCTGTGAAAATTGCAAATGTTTGCCTGGAGCAAATATGTGAAAATTTGCAATTTGTTATAGGTGTGGAATTTTGCTATTTTTCACAGTGGAAGAACTGCTCTGTGTAGTTTGCTTTTTTTCCCCCTAGACGTGTGAATTCTTGGAGAAATTCTGAGATCTACGTATTTTTATGCCAAAGATGGCAAGGTGAACAATTACTCCCAACAATAACTTAAAATTCTGCTATGTAACAGTGAAATACTTCTTTTTCAATGTTGAATGGTTGCACTTGTTAGGAGAAAGAGCAGTCCCAATTATGTACTGAGCTTCCATCTAGTACAGAAATTCTGTATTAACGTATGATAATACTTTTACATAGGAATATATTGATATGTAAAATAAAAGAGATGGAGAGTAGTTGGGTTAAAACTCATTTAAGCTTTTATGACATAAACAAGAGACCTAAAATTCAGATGTCAATCTTATGTATACAAAATTAGATTCGGACACCATGTAGAGTTGAATCAATTTATTAAACACAAATATTTAAGAATTCCAAAATTATGTAATAATAAAAACTCAGTTATGTAATGTACATTTCACTTAGAATTGAATTCTTGCAACTAGATAAGATTCCCTAATGGCTCAAGAAAAAGGAAATAAAAAATACTACATTTCCTTCTAGTCAATGTGATACTATGACTTCCATGTTTCTTCTATGACTTTTCTTATAAAAATTGTGAAATATTTGCATCATCTTGGTGGCCACCCCTGGGTGATGCCTACCCAGGTTAGCCACTGAGAAGGGATGCTGGTGGCTCCAAACCTCTCCTCCTTCACACATGAAATTTTCTGTCCCATTTCTCATGCTATTAGGGACAACTTTCTTTTAAATTCTAAAATTACAATTTGCTTTTCATTAAGTCACCTGTGTTTTAACAGATTTCTCTGAGCTCTCCTTTTCTTCCTGGGTAACATGTGCCTTTTAGAATGTTTCCAAAGGAAATGTAGGACATTGTATTTCTCTGAGTTAATGACATTCTCTAACATGCAGAAAGCAAGACTAGACAGAGTTACATACTCAAAGTATGTTTTAATTAACAATATAGTATGTATGTAAGATTCTAAAAGATCAGCTTACCATTTGAATTAGTTTATAGCCTTTCACTTTTCATGTATCAAAATCACTAGGAACTGAAAAACTTTACAGACTATTTCTGCATCTCTCCAATCTTTCTTGGAATGCTGCATAAAGTTATTTTTGTTTTGTTTGTGTTGGTTTTAGTAAGATTCAGCACTTTCAAAGCTTTTTTTAATATCATATAACCTTAACACAGGTACCTTATCTCTCTCATGAATTTCTAAAACCTGGAATGTGTATTCATTTTCCCATGGGACTAAAGAGAAAACTTGTCATAAAATGATTCCCAGCATATGTTCATGGGCAAAAATGGTGGAAATTTAGACAAGAGTAATCTATTTGTATCTAGTTAGAGATACGCTACAGTTTTCTTCCCCTTAAAATAATAGGCTAATTGAACATAATATAAAAGTAACTTTAGTCAAGATGAATTTTGAAAGATTATAAAACTAAACATCAATTACAATGTAAGTTAATGTTAATAAAAATAAGACATTTTAAAATTAACATACATCTTTCTGCCCTTAAAAAGAAACAAAAATCAAAATTGCAAGGTTTATTGCTGTATTTTCCACCGTGGACAGTGCTTGTTGAAGTTTAATTCGTTAGTGAATTTCATTTTTAGATCACCCTTCCAGTGAAGTTTTCTACCCGCCAATAAACACCGAGGAATGTCTCCTTTCTATGTCCAGACCAGATTGCTACCCCTTTTTCTTATCTGCCCAATTAGCTTTAGAGGCCTTAGCTATCACCAGCCTAACTACCTTGGAGCTCTTAGATGAAAGTTGCTTATCCCAGGCTGTTCTATTCATCAGGAATCTAGCAAAACTTAGGTTTGAATAGTTTCCTATGAAACACCTCCCACTCAACTGATTTGTGGTCCCTAATGAACCATAAGCTGATGGACAATTATTCATTTGGCTGAGGCCCATGGAACATGTAAAGGGTACTCTGGATCTCACAAGGCCGCATATGTGACTTCCATTTAAGTTTAGATACAAGATTTTCGACACAAGCAAGAAATATAACAAGACTTTAACTAGAATCACCGTGAAAGAGCAACTTTGACTTGAAATTTCAACTTCTCTGTGATTGGTGTGCTGATAAACCAAAAAATAATAAGGGTAAAAATTTCCAACATTTAGAAAAGCAACACTGAGTTACATTAAATTAAAAGTTTGCAGCTTTAAACCATCACCACAGTGTATTATAACTAAGAAGGGACTGCATTTTTTAAGACCTTAAGCAACATGAGTTTTTTTTCCTTGATTTTTGCAAAGGTCTGGACTCATACTGTATTTAGAATCAAAATATCCAGAAATGAAAGGTGGCAATGGAAATTTCTTTCTTATAACAAAACAGAACAGGAATATAGCTTGCTAAATCTTGCAATTAAAAAAGCAAATGTCATTTAGGCTTAACAAAGGCATAGAGACACACTTTCTGGTAAGCACCTCTTAAATATCTCTGGCACAATTGATTATCAGGTAACTAGATGATCAGAAATCTTCCTAAAACAGGAGGAAGTATGTTTAGTAATTGAAAACATCACTTGAAAAACAATATTGTCTAGCATTTCATCTTTTAGTTTCATCTGATTCAGCATCTCTGGTTCGAGTATGAAGCACAAAGATGAACACAGAGCAAAACAAGAGGCAGCATCTCTTAAGTAATTTCGTGGACTCCCTCCAAAGTGTCCCCTCCATCCCAGGCAGGCCATGGACATGAAGAGTTTCTGGGCACAGCCACATGTGCCCATAGGTCTCAACACAGGTGCTTGGTCCTATCCACTGAGAACAAGGATTGTTTTGTTGTTGTTTCTGCTGTAATTGTATTCCTTTCTGCAGTTTTGGGGATGAGAACACTACTACTTTTTAAGGCTATGTGGCCAGGTAACTATTTTAAATTTAGGCTTTCTGTCAGTGAAAGTTACTTACTTAAATAATGTTTCTTATTGATTGATAAATTGAAAACTACAAAGCTTAATTCACTAAGATCACCTTCATCGCCATCATCCACCACGATAAAATGCCAGTAGGAACTAATGCCAAGTAGTGCCCATCACAGGGAGCATCAATTTTATAAAGGATGAAAGAGACAACAAAAGGAAGAAGAAAGTGGGAAGTGACACTGTTCACAGGCTTATGATTTTTTAAAAAATAAATTCCTATTCAGATATTTATTTTGACATGCTGCAGGGTTTAACCTGGGGAATAAAATCTATCTTTACTCAGAAGTATTATATGATATAGATATTCTGCTTCAGGATGATTCACACAGGGAAGCAGTTTGACTAGTTAGGAGAAGCTTTAAAAGGGGGAGTGAAGAGGTCTGGGCTTGCCTCTAAAATCTCAGTGACTACCCCTTCCCCCACCCCATTTTTGAATTATTAACCCATAGAATGGGCTGCTTCAGCAACCAATTATACATAATTGTAAGACATTTTAACAGCATGTTGAACTTACTGTGTGGTCTTTTTTTTACACTGTAATTCACTTCCATTAGGAGACTGTGCTAGTTTTCACAAATGCTAAATATTGGTTTTAGTTGTGGAATTCCAGGTCTTGAAAATATTCTCCCGGAATTATCTCAATATCCCATATCTAAGAACTTTGGCAACAACTGATATGATCAAAGGATCATACTGATGTAACTGATCACTAAAACATGCCTATATTTTGGTAGCAGCTTGTGTGAAGTTTATTCAAGTCCTCTTTTTCTTACCTGTTTCTCAATGAAAAGAAAAACATTGGGGTTCTACAAGAGTTACATTGTAAGTATTAGAACTATGCACAGTAATCTGTGTTCAGAAGACCCCATACCAACACAAATGGTACCCACACTATTTTAATGAGGTAATCAGAAGAAGCTATTGCAGTAAATTGGAAATTGGAGGTTACTGTAGTAAAGCTAATTCTCATTAACCTCTTATAAGACAAATCATAGTTTCACTGAATTGAGAAAATCACTTGAACTGCAGAAATTATTTACTTATCTATTTGAATTGCATTGCCTTGGGTTTCTTGGGGTTTTTTTTTTTTTGAGAAGATGTACTTTTTGTTAGACTTGATAATAAAAACTGGACTATCCGCTATTACATAATTGACTTAATATCTAATGAAACCGTAAGAAATTGCCATTTTTTACAGATAAAAATGGTTGAATATTGGCAATTTCATATAGATCAACTTACTTCTGGGTGATGTTTTCTGTTAAGATGGAGGGACTGGATAATGAGCAAAATGGAATCCAGATGATAATTTTCTTTTTGAGTTGTTATAGTACCTTCTAAAAATATTGTTGCCTATGTTTTTTTCAAAGGTAATTGTCCACATTGTTCAGTAAAATGTGATTCTTTAATTTTCTTTTAATACACATATATCGTATAATCTATAGTAGAAGTCCGTAAAAGAGAGAAATTTGAAAAGTTATGAAAATCATTGTCTTTGGCTGTTCTTATAATAACAAAGTTGTGATATCAATACGTTTGTCTAGATATAATTTAAAACTATTTCTCCCATTGGAAAAGCATAAAGAAATTAATTTTTGTTTCAAAATATTACTTTGATTTAGATCCTTCAATTTTATGTAATAACACATTATTTTCCTTTAAGAGCACTTTGATGATTTCTTACACTATTACCAGAAAAATAGAGATATTGCGTTTGGAAACTAGAAAATGTTTAATATGCAAGTAGACAAGTATCTTCAAAAATAGGCCAATGAATGTGAATCTTCATAAGCTAACCACGTAATGTTATGTAAATAATTTGGATTTTATAGGCTGAGTCAAGTAAAAGGGGCCAGGAAATCAAACATAACAAACAAACAAACGAAACCCACAAGAATCTAAGTTTCTATACTACATTATACCCACTCAAGGAATAAATTAGCCACTCAATTAAAAATATAAAATCTCTACTTGCATAATTCAAATATTTTGAATTATTCACTTTTGAGAAGTTTTTAGAATTAAAGAAAATTGCTTTAAGAAATGCTTTGGTATAACCACTCCCTAAACTCTTGAAATAGTTCATATGAATCCCTTTCTTTATCAGATTCATGATTTGGAGGTAGAATACCCAAATATCATGTATAATCAAGACTGTGGATGTACCTTTGAGCCTGGTCTGTTCTGCTGTGCAGACTGGACCTTATTTTAAGGGGCACTAGCTGCCAATAGAAAATGCTGAAACAAACTGAGTCTGATCCACAATGTGTTATGAACAGATAAGAAAACTCCAAGAGCTAAAGTGTTCCTCTAGTCCTATTCTGATGAAGAAAGACCCAGGGAAGAATTACAAATATGAAAAGGGCAAAGGAGAAAGTCCAGGAGGCCCTCCTTCCTAACTTTGCCTCTTTCCCCCTTGTATCTGCCTGTCTTTCCCCAAAGGGAAACAATGAGTATCTAACCATCTCCAAGCACCACCATGAATGAACTTTCTTGTACTCTCAAGAAAGAAGATGAAACAAGTATATAGTATGCAAATAGCTCTTTGCATCCAGTATATCTTTTATTAATAATAATAATATTTTGAGGAATGTTAGTATCCCCAATACCAAATGATGACATGGAAACCACTGGAGATAACTGACTTCATCCAAGGTCTTACAGATTTAAACAGTGAGGCCGAGATTTCAGCTCAAATCCTGTGACACCAAATTTATTGTTTTTTCTATGCTATCATAATATCTCTCTAATTAATCTATACATACTGAGAAGGGAAAATATTGATAAATATTTAAGTAATGATTAATTACCTGGGGAACTTAAAAAAATTAATAAAGATTCCAGAACTCCAGCTTTAGATACTGTTTTAAAAGGTCTAGTGTAATGGGTCTGGTTTTGTTTGCTTGATTTTGTTTTTAAGTTTTCTCTAAGTAATGCTGCTGCTCAGTCAGCTCTGGGAATATCTCTAGTATTGAGACACCTTTAAAGTATATGCAAGAATATTTATATTTTTCAAAGGGGAACATAAATCTTGTGAACAAAGCATTTTTATTCAGAATTTCTGCATTATGTAGATGTCTTGAGACAGTATTTTGAGGAGGGGGAACTAACTACCTGGCACCTCTGAAATTATGACATGAAGGAGGGTACTTACTCTGCTTTTTAAACAATGTATCCATGCTTTCACATTGCATGCCTGGACGCTGATTCATCTTTCCCTGGTAGAACACAGCTTACAAGAAAAACAAAGCTGTTTCAAATGTTAGCTTCATCTCCTGTTAGCTGCATGAACTTGGGAAAAATATTTAGCCTCTCTGGATCTTACTTTGTTTCACCATTAAATGCAGATATTCATATGCATTTCACAGGGTTGTCCCAAGAATAAAACAAGCTGTTGTACAGTGCTTGGCCTAGTCAGTACGCAAAAACTATAACTAGCATTCATTTTAAAAGGATGCAGTGTTTGAGTATCAACCTTTTGAACCAAAGCATCTTCCCCTTGTCAGTGTTCCCCATCTCGTGTTACATTATTCTTCAAAACTGCTATGAAAAATAAGGCTCTATGAACAAATCTGTTTGGCAAATACTAAAGAATGCATTCTTATTTAGAGATCATAATCAACAGATTAAAAATCTTGAGAAGTTTTTCATGAAAAAAAAACCCTAACTTTATTTAAGACATTATTTCCATAAACATATGTAGTTATGGAGCCCTTATTCTCATGGTACACCTATTAATATTCTGGAAATAATATCCAAAAAAAACTCTTTTAGAAAAGATCCTTCTTTTATTACTAAAATCTTAACAACACATATGATTTTGCTTTTAGGCAAACTGAAATGGTCAAAATGAAACGTCAGGGTTTTGAAATTAATTATATGTATGTATCATTTATACCTACATTGTGATGGAGTGGCAGAACAAGACTCCTCCATAATACAGACTGCATGTACAGCTATGGTGCAGCCACTTTTTTTCCTGTTTGTGTGTAGATGTGAATATGTATGTGTGTGTATGTTTGTATGAATATGTGTATCTATGTGTATGTGAGTTTGTATGTGTGTGTACAGACTTAGGAATGTCTTTATGTATAACTACTATATCTAGTTGTGAATGATGGATGAAACAAAATTCCTTGCTTAATATAAAAGATATTATAATTACCGCTATACTGTTTTAATCTGTATCCCATATAATATATAGACTTACTAAGTCTTAGAAAGCTTATAAGTTTAAACATCAGATCTGAGTACAAACTTAAAATGAAGATTTTAAACTATATTCTTAAATTTGCTTTTATCTTCCCACATTCTTTACTGCTCCTCAGCGTTCGCCTCCACTGGCTGGCATTTGCTCAAATAACCAGTTTATTTATCAAAAACTAAAGAACTAAAAATCATGTTGCACACAAAGCAATATTTAGGTTCTTTCAACATCTGAGGCAAAGCAACAAGAGATCTGACTTCCTCTAAGACCAACTTAGGGTCACTGCTTGTTTGTTTTCCTTTACATGGGCACTCCAGCCTTCCTTAACGTCCAATTTGTGTTCAGTCAGTAGGTATTTAAACTACAGGAGGAGTCCAGCCAAAATAAGCCATCCTTCTGCCAGGTCCAAAGTTTCCTTTCCTCCTTCTCTCTCTGGGTTTTCTCTTATAACTTTACCTTTCACTTAGTTCCATGGAATGTGCCTAGGCCTTCTAAGGGACATTTAACTTTAGGGAGCTGTTACTCATTTTAAACAAAGTGTCAGAATCACTGTTCCTAGAGAAGGCAATTGTTGGCAGAAAAGGAAAAAAAGTGAACACAAGAAGAACAAGCCTTCTTACTTCTTGTACTTAATGGCTTTCTACTGATTCTGAAAACGCGGGTTGCTAGGGAAGGGACAATACTTTGCCCATATCCCTTTTAATATAAAAATAAATGTGTGCATGTGTGTGTGTAGTTTTTAAAGTATGAAAGCATTTAATACAGAGAAGCTCAAATGCATGGTTGAAGAAAATCATTTGGTATGGCTGGTGTGGCAGTTACTGTCTAAAGCTGTAGAAAGTGCATCTACCTTTCAAGGAAGCGCTGCTCTGTGTTCTTACCTTTCCTTCTACTCTCTAAGCAATACATCCAGATTTATCCACACTCAGTCCTGTCTCCAGAACTCAAGTCCAGCACCTTCTCTATTCTGAACACAAACTTTAATTAAAAAGACTGTTACACACACAATCTATTAAATAGCACTGAAGACATTTTAACTCACTTGGATTTAAACAGCTAACTGAAGGTTCCTTGGTTTTCCTTTCGGATTTCTCCCCTCTGGCACCCTTTGATTTAACAGGCACCCAATTCACCCATGGCAATCATGAACTACAGCATTTAGGAGTGAGAAACCTTCCCTACAGACACATCCAAAAATGATTTTTTTCTCATATCAAGAGCCCTTTAAAATTCTCTTTTAAAATAACACTTTGAAAAAAATAACATCTGTTTAAATCCTTTTATCATGATTTAAACACATTTTCAGTTATCACATTTTTCTTTTTTTTTTCCTTTTTTTTAAAGTTCTTTTTATACCTGTTACCATGGACACAATGTTGCTTGCCTCAGAGTCTAATTAAAATGGTTACTTGCTCAGCCAGGGATTTAGAGAATAATCACGTGTTGGGGGAGTGGTTTTAAAATCTGAGGGAACTATTGCTTAGGATATCTTGATAGAAATGCTTCTCCATTATCAAAATCCCCTCTCCAGGGCTTCCCTGGTGGCGCAGTGGTTGAGAGTCCGCCTGCCGATGCAGGGGACACGGGTTCGTGCCCCGGTCGGGGAAGATCCCACATGCCGCGGAGCGGCTGGGCCCGTGAGCCATGGCTGCTGAGCCTGCGCGTCCGGAGCCTGTGCTCCGCAGCGGGAGAGGCCACAACAGTGAGAGGCCCGCGGACCGCAAAAAAAAAAAAAAAAAAAAAATCCCCTCTCCATTTTGCAAGGAGTGTTTTGACCAATCAATACCTGAAAAGACCCAACATACATTATTTAGAAGCTACAGGCCATATTTTAATCTTGTACACCTCTGGTCTTTGGGCAGGTTTCTGGGGGTTATAAAGCAAGGATCTGTTATTTGTAAATGTGAGTTGGGGGAAAAAACCCTCTTCTTGTTAAATTATTGAATACATAATATTTAGTCCAATGTAGAATTTAGATAAATTATTAATGAAGAAATTTCCTAGGTTTCAATCCATCTTCCAATAAAACCACATATCATCTCTATGTAGTTGATTGCCTCATTTTGGACTTTATAAACATATTGTTTATTTTTATTTTATTTTTTTGCGGTACGCGGGCCTCTCACTGTTGTGGCCTCTCCCGTTGCGGAGCACAGGCTCCGGACGCGCAGGCTCAGCAGCCATGGCTCACGGGCCCAGCCGCTCCGCGGCATGTGGGATCTTCCCCGACCGGGGCACGAACCCGTGTCCCCTGCATCAGCAGACGGACTCTCAACCACTGCGCCACCAGGGAAGTCCCCATATTGTTTATTGTTGTTGCTTTTGCTAAAAGAAAAATCAAATATTTTCAAATGGTCAAAATCTGTTTAAATTTAATTGTGATAATGGTTTGCTTGATACATCATCAAGCAAGCATGCATTTAAAACTGGATAAGTCAGAAAGCATTTTTTTTCTTCTTCAACAACAGTGCTTCTAAGAGCACATCCTTGACAATGTGGACTATCAGGGTACTTAGAATAGATGGTAAAAATGAAGAAAGTTACCATGGTTTTCCAGCAAGAATATAAATTTAGTATTTAAAATTTCTAGGGGTATAGAGACTTTACTATTTTTATTTATTTTCTGCAGCCCATCACTTTGGTAACTTTGATCATATAACCTGTTAGTGCAACCCCTATACTGTCCAGTATCTTACTAGATAGACTTGAAAGGTGCAGAAGATTTTTAAATTAATTTCCATCTCTTGAAATCTATCATGAGGTTTACCTAATAATATGTTTTGATATTGGGTTGTTATTAAATAAAGTGCATGGAAATATGAGATTCTATTGAACAGCAAGGCAGTAACAAGTAGAGGCAAAGCAGTGTAGGGTTCATGGGAAGTTGAGCAGATGGTGCCACAGGAAGTCCGAATTCAAAGGCAATCTCTGTGCTAATTAACTGTAAGGCACTTTGCTGAACCACCATTTACCCTCTCTAAAACAAAAGGGGTGGATCCATTGGCTCTAAATTTCCTGCCACTTCCAATGCTCTGTGGCAGAATGATAGTAGTGCCATTCACTGTGACAAGGGCTCTAGGAGAAAAACAAGTTTGATGAGGAGTGTGTCATGGTTTGGTGTTTGATATGATGAAACTGAGTTCCCCCTGAAAGTCAATTGGGAAATTCAAGTAGGCAATTAGATACAAGGGTCTATAACTCAGAAGAGTGCTCTAGAGATACACATATGATAGATCCTGGCTTATGGATAATGACTGAAATATGCTGTACTGAATATTTCCCAGGAAGAAAGAATATAGTGAGAAGAGGGCTGGATACTGAGCTTCGAGAAACCCGGAAAGAACAAAATAAGCCTGTAAAAAAGACCAAAGGAAGTGTGGTACCATATAACTAAGAAGAATGAACCGAATCGGTATAGTTTGCAAATCTTATCTATTCAACAAATTATATATACATATATACATATGTATATATGAAGCATTTTACTATAATATAATATTTGTAGGTGCTGGAAATTCAAAGAATAGTGAAACACAGTCTGTGACAACACAGCTTTAATAAAATACCTAAGCAGTTCTCTTAAGAGAACCAAGTTTGAAAACAAGAAAGTTGACATCAACTTAAATAAAAATACTCATTACATGTATTATTCTCAGATAAATTTATTTCATAGGATTTCTCTCTTTTTTATGAGAATTCATTATTTGAAAGGTAAAGGGAAGACTTTAGTTTAAGAAAACATTATACTACTCTGACCTTTTCGATATTCTATACTTTGATTGGCTAGATTGGAATATCTCATCGTGTCCGTCCAAGTAAGGGCAAGACTGTAAACAGTATGAACTGGACTAGTCAGCCAATCAAATTATAGAGTGTTGTAAAGGTCAAAGCAATACAATATGCTACTATAATTTACATAACATATGTGCAGCATTACAAGTCCAATATTTCATCCTCAGACAAGGATTGAATAAGAACATAAAAAGGCATAACATGAATGCATTCTGCTGATGACAAAATCAGGAAGACTTTCTTGAGATTTCCAAGATTGCCACTGAAGAAAGAGAGGAAGAAAGGAAGAAAGAAAGAAGATACTCATTTATTGACGTGAGTTCAAGATAAGAGGTAGGATGTAGGAAGTTCATAGCAAAGTCCCAAGAAAATAGTGGCGAGGCAGTAGATTAATGGGTCTGAAACTCAAGAGACCTGGATTCTATGCCCTGCTTTGCTACTAACTAGTTACAAGACTTTGAAAGCTTACTGGATTTCTTGGCACTAATTTTCTCATTCTTTGAAAGAAGAGATATATTCGTAATTATTGATTTTAGTAATCTTAGTTGGAGGGATTTTTTTTTAAGTATAGAGCAATGAATATAAAGTAATCCTTACTTTCAAAATACAATCTCGTGGCGCATAAGACAAGTAAATCAGTAACTACTTAGTTTAGGTAATTACAAAAAGAACATTTTAGAAATAGATGCAGTCCGTCATTGTTCTTTGCCTCTGTGCATATGGAAAGATCTACATTTATATACATGATGTACAGTATCAGTACAATCTCCACAAATCTTATGGTGTGGGCACTTAAATTCTACGGCAGAGAAACAGTCCAAGATTCAACAGTAAGGCAATAGGAAGCTCTACATATCAATGGTAAAAATGACATGATTCACATTAAAAACCTTTAAAATCAGCGCATAAAACGCACCTAGCGATATAGAAAAACAGTAGCTGCTATTATTCCATTCCTTGTTCATTAACATTTTCTAGGCAGAATGTGATCTGCTGTGATTTTTTCCCCCTTAAGTGTTACTATTGAAGTTGTAATAAACATTCACTAAAATGTTGAGAAGGTAAGGAATGACAGTGAACCCAGTAAGATTTTTTTTAAAACCTGCACTTTCTAGGTTAATCATAGAAATACTAAGGACTAAAATATAAAAAATAAGTTGTAACATAGTAAGTTACGAGAATGCTAAGTGAATGTTCAGAGGAATGGTCCATTTTCTTTGAAAAGTATCTCTGTGAACTCATAATTTCACAAGCCAAATCAAGAGCAAAAGTATTGAGCAGTAAATGAGAGAACCCAATTAGTGATCTTTGATGGATCAAAATTGTGGAAAACGGACATTTAAAATTAAACATATATTTCCAATTGCCGAAAATGACTATCTGATGGACAATAAATACTTTACACATGTTTAATACACAAGATAGGTTTGCAAGAGTATATCCAGAATTTCTTTTCGTCTTTTCATCTGGTATTAATTACTTGTAATATATATTAAAAGTGGATAAGCAACTATGATTCTTTTAAAATTTGTGTTGATTTATTGCTTATCCTATATTAGATCTGCACTTAGGGAGTAACTCTGGTATCTCTATCTTCACAACTTCAATAATTTCTTTCAAAACTTATAGCAAGTATCCAGAATTTCTCGAATGTAAATACTGAAACCACTGAAAAAATGAAGTTTACCTATAGTGAGATATATATGGAAGTGCATTTAAAAAGGGATAGAAAATAATCTCCCTGGAAAGAATTTTTATGAGTTGCTTGGGATGAAGGATTTTTTCTTTTTTGTGATTTGAGGAAAGGGAGCTCCCCTGGACCCAGATCATTAACTCACCCAGTTAATAAAGAATCAGAGTAGTCAGTGTAAAGATGACTAATATATTAAATACTTTAAAAAAACACGAAGGACCTTTGAAATTATTCAGTATATCAATTATCTTATTTTACAGATTACACTGAAGTGGAGAGAGGTTATGTGACTTGTTAAAAGTCACACATCTAAATAGTTGCAGAGCCCAGAATATTCCAAAAATTTCTCATCTCACTCAGGGTAGAACCAAGGGCCTTACAATGGCCTCTAAATCAGTGTTAGTCAAGGTTCTAAAAGAAGTTAATGGTACACACAAGGGTTTAACTGAAGAGAGTATAATAATGGGGCCATTTACAATGGCATGAATAGGGTTGAGGAAACCAATAAAGGAAGTAAATATTCAGAGAATAACAATAATGAGAAGCCACTCTGAGTCCTAGACTTAAAGGAGAAATGGGGATGAAACATTTTTGCTAGAGTCCAGAGACAGTTTGGCACTATGGGCCAAGGATGTCTGACAAAAGATGTAAGGAGAATGCAGTCACTGATAAAATCAAGGCAAGGCAAGAGGGAAAAGTCCTCTATCCTTTCTTTCTCTCCTCCAATATCCTGGCAGTCAAACTTAAGTCAAGGCTACAGAGCCTGGATGATGCAGTCCATAGTCCTGTGGCTGAGAGCATTGAAGAGAAGGCTGAAAACTGATCCTGATGGATAAATGACAGATGGCTCATCAGATCAATAATTCTTATGGCAAATACTATATTTTATCATGTTATAAGTTAGTAAACCTATATAGAAAAACTCCAACACCATTTCAATGCAATTGATTAAACATCCAATACTTAGGTATGTGTTGGTTATCACTGCATGAGACAAACTCACAAGTGGGTATGTTGCTGTCTTTTTAAAATCATGATGTTCCATCTTATTTGGATATTCAGTGCTGTGTGGAACTCTAGTCAACACTCTTTCCCCTTTCCTCAGTGACTATTTTCATTCTTCCTCACTCTCATCAGATCTCTGACCAAACTACTCCCCATCTCTCCAACAAATGACTTTACTACCATGTTTATAGAGAAGATAGAAGTTATCAGATGGGATGGGCTATTTCTAAATTTTCTATCACCATAACTTTAAAACTTACCCTCATTCTTTTCTTTGTTTCTTCCCCTCCCCCACCAAGTCTAGTCCCATTACTTGTGCTCTAAATTCTAGCTCTACTGCTTTATTGCCTTCTTTCTCTCTCTCCACCTCTGCAACCCTACTTTGAATGTTACCATGTCAACTTGCTTCTTTGCCTGAGGATTCAAATACATTCAATCTCAATAACCATTAAAAAAACAAACAAACTAATAACAATTGTGTTATTCAGAGGAAGTAATGATATCTAGTATAAAAATGACCCCAAATATCTCACTATATGGGTGCTTAACACTATAAAAGTTTATTTCTAATCATGACAAAGTTCAGTCCAATGAAGCTCCACGTAGGGATTTCTCCATCCTATGGTTTTTCCATTGTGTAGGGTCAGGAAGAAATCTGCTGTATCCTCTGAGACTGGATAACAGGAAAGAGAAAGACTGGGATGATCTCATGAGTGTTTAGGGGCCAGGCCTGAGATACTGACATCGTTTTCATGTACATCCCATTAGCTGGATTTTAGTCACATGGAACCACCTAACCACAGAGGAGGTTGTGAGCCAGGAGGAAAAGATGGGTTGTACTAGTTTTGTGTGGCTGCCATACAAAATCACCACAAACTTATTTGCTTAAAACAGCATAAATTTACTATTTTATCTCGCTGTAGTCCAATATGAGTCTCATTAACCTAAAATTAAGATGTCAGCAGGGCTGTGTTCCTTTCTGGAGGCTCTGGGTAAGAATCCAGTACCTTGCCTTTTCTAGCTCATAGAGGCGATGGATTACTTGGCTTGTGGCCCTCTTTCTCCATCTTCAAAGTGAGAAACTTTGCATCTCTCTGAACCTTCTCTCACTAACCACAGCCAGGAAATGTTGTCTGCTTTATTTATTTTTTTATTTTTATTTTGTTGTTGTTGTCTGCTTTTAAGGACTCATGTAATTAAGTTGAGCCCAACTAGATAATCCAGGATAATCTCCAATTTCGAGATTTATAATCTTAATCATGTTTGCTAAATTGCTTCTGTCATGGAAAGCACCGTATTTACAGATACTGGGGATTAGGGTGTGGACTTCTTTGGAGGGCTATTACACTGCCTACCACAGGTTTAGAAAACACATCGCGTTGAAATTGTCACGGGTGCTTCAAATTTCTCTCTAAATATTCCCTATCTTTCTCATTCCCTTTATAGTCAAACTTCTGAAATGTGTGCTGTATTCACACAATCTTCAATTCATTCTCTACCATTCATTTTTAAAACCAAAGCAATTCACAACTACCACCACCCCACTCTACTGCAATAGCTTCTTTCAATGATCTCCTTGTTGACAAATCAAAGGGGGCATCTTCTAGTTCTTATACAATAGCACTGGATATTATTAATCCACCTTGCTTAAAATGTTCCTTTCTCTTGAATTTCTTGAGCTTTCTATTATCTTTCTTTGAGCACCATCTCAGTCTCCATTGAGAATGTTGCTTCCTCTATCCTTTAAATATTTTCATTTTCCTGATTCTCTTTTAGGTTTCCATATGTGATATGAAACATTTCCCAAACTTGGTGTACAAAAAAATACACATTTTAATTTTCTACTTGAGAACTCCCGCTTACATTAACTGTTTGATATCACCCTCTGAGGTCTTCCTACACTCCTACTGCCTGTTTAATCCAGAATTGCCTAGGGACTAATATCCATTGAATACTTCTGTGGTATAATCTTTTTATACAAATAATCTCATTTAATATTCCTAACAATCCTATGAGGTAGGTTCTCTCATAATCCTCATTCACAGGCAGAGGAAATTGAGATCCAGTGAGATTAACTACCTTGCTTAAGGTCAAATAGCTAAGAATTGATTCCATAAAGAGAGAAGAAATAATGTTCCCAAAGAGAGTGGAGATAATCTGTTGTTTGTGTAACCACATTATAAAGCATGTTTTACTGGGGTTATTTTGGAGGGGGGAGAGAAGAGGAATCAGAATGAGATTTTAGGTAAAATCTTAACCATTCCCACCTCTTGTCCTTCAACTGATGTTCTGTCTCTAAGAATGCGGTAGATGTGGAGGTGAATATCGTTGCTATTTATGCCCCGTCTTCAGTTTAGTAATTCAAAAATGTGAACTGAATGCACATCCTATGAAGAACATTGTGACTTCAACCTGCCCTCAAGTGACGCTTCAGTGTTAAAAGTCCCCAGCCTGAGTTCTAAACAAAAATGAAAGTTTTTTTCCACTTTGCATGGAGTATAGAGATAGAAGTAGAGAGAATAAGGTCCTGAAACCTTTGGGTGACCATGTGAAAAGGAAGCACCTGCCCACCGTGGGCAGTAGCCCAGCACAGCAGGTGTCTCCCTACCTTCTAGGCTCTGCACTATCTGCTGGCTCTCATTTGCCCTGTCTCTCTCATTTATATTTTGTTCTCTCATTTATTTTTCTTCATTTCCTATCTCTTCTCCTTGCACTTTTTGTTTTTACTTTCTCCATTCTCTCCCTCTCCTTTCCTCTTTCTGAGAAGAGTTTCAGTTTCAGTTAGTATTCAGAATGAATCTTAGTGGCTCAGGTCTGGTTTACCATCCTGGCTGTGAGGTTCATACAGCAGTAGTAAAACTCCTTAAACATATTGCAGGATAATGAGAGGACCAAGTGACCCTGAAAGCTGTACTGTCAGGGGCTGATGAGCCAACTTGATAACCTAACTTGAATTTAACATTTTAAAATTTAACATTTCCTTATCTGGAAAACATATCAAATTTCTAGTAAGGAGTTTTAATATTATTTGATTATATGTTGGAGGATTTAATACTTGCTACATATTCTGCCTGGATAACATGAAAACCCAAACTAAATGAAAAGAATAAAAAAAGTCCATATTGCACTGTGCATGTCTCTGCCTATGATCTTTCAACAGAGAATTTGAAAAAGCTGTTTCCAAACTTCACTTGTTTTCTGACCCTGACCATTATAATTAAGGAAACCATTCCCCAAAGCAGTAGTCCCCCATTTTTATCATATTTTAAAATTCTTCTTAGCATCTTTCACTCTCAGAAAGTATCTTCTGATGCTTTATTTGCTTCTTCAATGTCTACCTCCTCCATTTTCAAAGGAAGCTCTATGAAAGCAGAGACATTGTCACATTTCCTCCTGTATCCCTGGTACCTAGTACAGGACCTGACCTAGTACAGGACCATCAAACAAGTTAAGATGACCCTCCAATACTCAATCTGAAAGCTTCTGTCAGAAAACTGAATTGGATGGATGTTTGATATCACTCTACTGAGGTCTTCACAAGTCAATAAAGTGAATGGAAATAAATGAATGGGAATAACTTATTGAGAGTTTTGAGAGTTCATCAGGAAAACATTTTTCATTCAACAGAATTCAGGACCCCAAGATGCTGGTTATGTATTTCCTAATATACAAAATTTCAGGATTTAAGAAGTTTGTAAGTGGTAAATGTTTTTTTTCCTATTCCTGATATGCCATAGAGATAAAAGTAAAAAAAAAATTCTTGATTTGTATATTTTCTGCAAAAAAGACTTTGAAACTTTAGTTCTTCATCTTAGGTATGCAAAAATAGTTCTTATTATGTTCAAGGTACCACATTAGACTGAGATATGATGCATAACCTCACCCTTCAAAGGGTGTGATCTTTTGGAATCACTAATCTATACTTACCCCATTTATACACATGAATGGTTGACTTCCTCTGTTTCTAGAAGCCCAAAGAATTAATATAGTCCTAAAGACCTTTCTTAGGCCCCTATCCACCTCTTTCACCTCATTTCACTTTTGTCAGTTTCTTAAATTCCAAATGCTTCTAATCATCACAGAGCACATGCTAATCCCCCATAAAGAATAAAGAATATTCTTTCTTCTAATCCCTGCTAGTTAATTCTTGCTATTTCTTCAGATCCTAAATACTCATAAATTCTTCAGGACTTTACTTGTTCGCTCTTACAGGTCAAAAATGTTATAAAATGCTCTCACTTTTCCACACAAATTCTTACACTAAACACAACAGCTCTCTTACATTTATTTCTGTGGTAATTTGATTATTGTCTATCTTCACCACTAGTCCGAAAGCTCCATGTGGGCATAAAGAGTACTGAAAAATATGTGTTAAAAGAATGTGTAAATGTAAAACCAACAGCTATATCTCATGATTATAGATCTTTTGATGCTACTGAGTTTTAAATTCTGGATTTAGTTCATTTAATAGCAACAATTCAATGGCAAATGAAACAAAAACTGAGAACAAATAGATCTTTTATGAGAAACACTTCATATTATATCAGTATGCTGATAGTGGATTGTATTTTTAATTTAGTCATGAATGCTTGGTGTTACACAAAAATGGCAATGACCTATCTCATATGTCCATTACTCAGTTTATTTTTTTAAAAAAACTTTTCCTAAATTTGGCCCATTCTTTCCTTCAGCTCCATGCTAATACTCAAGGATTAGAAATAGTAGAAACCAATAATGAGGCATACTTCAGTTCTAATACTCATTTGAAGTTCTGAATTCAATCATTTATTCATCCTCAAAACATTCAAAAATCAAATATTTAGCACCTAGAATACAAGACAGCATATGGGTAACAAGAATGTCTTGATATACCAAATGTATAAAAAGTTCGTTTTCTCCAGCTGTCATTGATTTAATTTAGAAGTTAAGATAATTGCATAAATAGCTGCAACAAAGGCCAATATGATAAGTCATCCTAGTTGCTTAAACTAAGTATAAGGGAATTTCAGAAGAAGACATCATTGTTTGTAGGGACTATGGGGAATGGAGAGATGTCAAGAAGGTAGCATTGTGTGTTAAGGAACTGGAAGGATTTTGTTTGATTACAAGAAAAAATTCAGGCAGAAAGAATGGCATTAATGAAAGTGAGGAGGCCAGAGGTCTCATAGGGAACACAAGGAATCCAGTTTAACTGATGTGAAGAGCAGTAGAAGGTAAAGCTGGAGAGGAAGAATGAACTAGTCTTGAATGAAGGTGACCAGGTATTTCCTCTTGCCCATGAGATGTATTTTGTACCATCATCCTATCTAGTTTAGTGTTTGAAAACAATATTTCCTAAATAGCTGTAAATACAACCACTTTATAAGTCTAGCAAACATTAGAACCAATTTATCAGTCTATAATTATACACTTTAAAACGTACATAATTTTATAGCTTTGATATCCTGTTTTGTTCACAAATGTATCTCAGGTTGGAAGATAAATTATATAAAAACCCCAATAGCAAAGGTGTTTCTATAGCTGTTTATTACAATGAGAAAATAACCTAGCTAAGCCTCAGTTCCCTCATGAATAATACTCTAAAACATATTCTACAATATTGGAAATTAAATGTAAAATATATAGAACATAGCTGTACCCACCATATGGTAGTTTTCTGCCTTATTTTTGTAACTAAAGTAACCTAAATTCCTATTATCAAATATTTCTTTTAAATTCAGAAATACAATCATTTAATACATATCTTATTTTTTCTAAATAACTTATAGTTGTATTTAGAAAAATGGAATTCCATGGTCAAATAAATTTGGATAAAAACTTATTCTATCATTCTCTTTGTTATAGGCTGAATGTTGTGTTCCTCCCAAATTCATATGTTGAAGCTCTAACCCCCAGTGCAATTGTATTTGGAGGTGGGGCCTTTGAGAAGTAATTAGGTTTAGATGGTGTTCTTGAGGATGGGGTCCTCATGATGGAATTCATGCTCTTATAGGCAGAAAGGAGAGACATACACAGAGGAAAGGCATGTGAGCATAGAGTGAGAAGGCAGCTGGCTGTCTACATATAAGCCAGGAATCTGCTGTCACCTTGATCTTGGACTTCCAAGCCATCAGAACTGTGGGAAATAAACATCTGTTGCTTAATCCACCCAGCACAGTCTATGGTATTTTGTTATAGCCGCTAGAGCTGACTAAGACACTCTTGGATAAAATCTTGGATAAACTTATTAGAATGAACAGTAGCCTATTAAAGGCTTTGAGGTATTCTGCAGGAAAAACATTTATTTAATCTTTTGTAACCTTATTCACCAAATCTATTAGAGCATGAATCCCGTTTTTTCCCAAGTAAAATAGGAAGACATCATGTAGGAAAAATATATATCCCCAGTTATTGTGGGAACTATTGTGGGACTTATTACAATGTTGATTTCTATCAGTGTAAATAACCATTTAATTGGTGATATTAGTAAGTAGTCATGAATGCAAGTGACTAGTATTTTATTTGTCTATATTCTAAGTAGTTTAGTATTTGGGGGGTGGGGTAGATGGGATAATTCACCTCTAGAATTTAGAGGTGACAAAACAATGAAGCCAAAGTATATTCGAAGTATATTTTGTAACATCCGTTGCTATCAAGGAGCAAGTATCTAAAAAATCATCCAGAACTGATAGCTCTTTTCATTTCTCCCAGCTATTTAAAGAGAAGAAATTTCCAGTTGCCCATTTCAGCCTATTCTGGTGAATTCAGGGCAGCCCTTGATTGAGATGTTTTTGCTAAAGGTCCAACTCAACTCTACTGCTTCTCTTCGAGTGTATTCCTTTGTGTTTTGTCTGTCACAGACACTCAGAACAACTGCTGAGCATCTTTCTCATAAATGTTTCATATACTTGACGACAGTATTTATCCCTTAGTTTCCGCGTGTTTGGATTTTATTCAATATCTTTTTGGTTGATGTGGAGGAAGGGAGATGGCACTTATGTTTCATACTCCACATTGCTGCCAGCTCTATCTAAAACACAAATTGATAATGTCAGTCCCTGCTTAAAATCCTCTAGTGATTTCCCCACTGCCTCTAAAGTTAAACACAGCCTCCATAACATAGGCCACAAGACCTTCATCTTTTTGCTTCTGCCTGATATTCTTGATACTAATCTATTTATACTCCAACTCCACCAGAATAATTTGTGTAATATGCCATGCTGTTTACAATGCTACCCTTTTGTGTTAGGCTGTTTTCTCTGCCTGAAATGTCCTCTCCTGCCTTCTTCTGGTTAATGACTACTCATGCTGTAAGATTCGGTTTAAATTACAGTTAAATTAGATGTTTTTTGTGTCCACCAGGCAGAGTTGATCCCTCCCTTCTGTGCTGTCCCATGTTTGTGCTGACTTCTTTTGTTGATCTTATAACCTTGAAGTATAATTGTGTATTCACCTTCATGTTTCGTTTACTGCACTGTGATGGCATTGGGGATATGGTATGTCATAAATTCAAAAAATGATAGCTGATACAGGTTTAATATTTTCTAAACCATATGTGTGCTTCCTACCAAGAGTTCATAGTATTGAAGTAGTAGTTTCTGGTTTTCTTTTTCCTTTTTACAGAATTTGAGTAAGATAAAAGGCAGTTTCCTCTTTTTAGCCTCTCTCTTCTTAACCTTTGAAGAGTGAAGACTATTAAATATATTAAGTTTAAAATTTTCATTGAAGGGATCCATTTTTATCACTTAACAAAACAGCACTGACATTGTCATACGCCTAAAAAAAACACTGAAGAATTTTGGGTAGTAATATTAATTTCTGGGATTCTAAGACATTTTATATAACATTTTTTTGTTTAGTATCAATTCTTCTTATCAAAATGAAAAGGGAGAGTATTAGATATACTTTAAAATACATCCATTTAGTTAAGGCCAATACGTGGTTAGGCCAAAGAACACAGGTGAAGTTCATTTACTCGGTTTCCCATCTCTCTTTTCTGCTAGTAACTCTCCAAACTCTTATTACAAAAAATATTTTCAAAAAAATGTTTATGAGCATCTATTATGTGGCAGATATTGTTTTAAGTGCTTAGAATACATTAGGATATTTATGAATAAAGTATATAAGGTAAAACTGTATTTTAGATAAACTTCATGTAAACAAACTTCTGTCTAGGTCACTGTGACCTTCCTATTACTTAATCCAATGATTCTGTCCTCATCTTATTTGAACTTTCAGGAATATCTTGACACATGGTTGATCACTACCTTCATCTTAAAACACCCTCTGCCTGTAGCTTCCAGGACATTATTTCCCCTTAAAGTCATCCTGCCTCACTGTTTACATCTTCTCAGTCTCCTTTGCTAGTTCTTTCTCATCTCCCCAACCCCCCCCCCAAAACAGATATTTGAGGCCTGCAAGTCTCAAGACTAAGAGGTTTGGGTTTTTTTGGTTTTGCTTTTGCTTCATTTACATTTTTTCAAGTGATTCCATCATCTTTCAGGTAATTAGATTCCATCTGACTTTATGGCTTTAACTACGCTCTGTATGCTAACAATTCACCAAGTTATATTTACTCTCAACTTCAGTCTTATATATCCAACTTGTTACCTAACACATCTCTGGGTGTTGATGAGACATCTCAAATCTAGTGTACATAATATCAGACTCCTATCCCTGTTCACCTATCCTAAACCTGCTTTTTCCATAGTGGTTCTAATCTCAGTAAATGGCAATTCAATGTTTCCAGTTGCTCAAAACTAAACACATATCCTCTTCCTTCCAACGGCAAATCCTATTGGCTTTAAATTTAAATACTCAAAGTCCAACCATTTTTCATTATGCCTATTACTACCATCCTGGTCTAAGCCATCAACATCATTCTAAGCCATCACCAGCATATTTGCAGAGGTTTTCCAATTGGTCTCTCATGCAAACTTTGCCCATAATAGCCTCATCTCAACATCATAGTCACAGTAATCCAGATGAGAATGAATCAGACGATGTTACTCAATGTTTTAAAACACTTCAATAACTTACTTGCCACTTACAGAATAAGCCAAAGTGCTTATAATGTCCTACATGATTTAATCTTGTTTGTTATATTCTAACTTCACCTGCTATGATGACTATCATCCTGCTCCAGGGACACTGGCGCTTTTCTTGTTTCCTGGTCCTTGGAAGTTCAGAAATCCTCACTTCAAGGCCCTTTTACATTTTGGTCCTTCTCCTGGAATATGTAAATATCTACCTGGCTCTCTCCTTCACTTTTTATTTTTTTACAGTTCTTTGCTCAAATGTCACCTTCTCAGTGAGGCCCTCCCTGATAATTCTTATAAAATGATCAATGACCACCCCATCCTGAACCTGGCACTCCCTATTCTTATTGTTTTTTTTATTGCATTTATTAAAACCCAACCAACAAACCATACATATATTTATAGTTGCTGTTGTTTATTATGTCAATCTATCTAAATGTAAATTTCACGATGCTAGCAACTGTGTCTTTTTTTGCTCATTGCTATATCTCAACCAGCTAGAATAGTGCTTGGCATATAGTAGAAACTCAGTAAATACTTTTTGTTTAATAAGAATAGATGAATAAACCAAAACAAAATATATAAATAACATTATAATATTTTCATAACAAAAATGGAAGAAACACTCTTCTAAGTTATGAGTATTGGATTTTTGCCCATAAATAATTCAAATCAAAAGATATCATATGCTTCAAATGCTTCATAAAGCTTACAGACTACCTTTCTCTTTTATTAGCTGACTGGGACTCAGGTTCACAACAACATACAAAAATAGAATCTGTATCTATTAATAATCAAAAGAGGACAAAGAAACATGTGCTGACTAAATATGTCTTTCCTCCTCACAGTGTCTATCACAGCTTAAATATTACTTTAGTTTCGATGGTCTCATAGGTTATAATTTTCTTTTATCAAAACAAGAATGTTTTAAATGGCTCCTCTTGAATGATGAGAAGGTATTTGCTGATCATTTAGAACTGCTTACAAAGATAAATATATGTTAAATGGTTTTCTATTTAAAACTTACGTAGAAGTAACCCACATATACCAGACAATAATTACTCTTAATAACAAATTAAACTATTACCTGCTTCTTTTCCATTTCTTAGTTTAAAAAAATGAAAAACTCAGATAAAGCAGTATCTTCAAAACTTCCAATTTGCATATTTTGGTAAGGAGATTTTTTTTTTAACATTTGGGGAACCAAACTGCATTGAACGAAATGAAGTAAAATCCATTTATGTTTCTAGTTATTCTATTTAAAATGTAATGATAACAGACAGATACCAGTAGTTCCATATTCCACACAGAAAACTGAAGCTAAAGCAACAGAAGAATTGTATATGAGGAATTACAAGATGACCTTTTTGTGTTTAATCCTCGAATGTGCTTCTCCTCAAACAATTCAACCTACACAGAACTGTGAAAATATGATTCCAAACATTTGTTCACTTTTGTAAATTGTTTGCATTTTTGTAAATTTCTTCGTTTTTGTTTTACTTTTAAATTTCCTCCATGTTTTTCTCATTCTGTTTAGTAGTCACCTTTGTAACACTCACAACTAGTGGAACAAATGTGACACAAAAAAAATAATTGTTAGTGCAAGCCCACAGCTTCCATTTATGACTGGAGCCCAGTATGCTGGTGCTGTGGGAATACAACATGCTCTCTGAAATTTTCTGAATTATCTTCTCTAATGCAACTAGCAATCATACTGATAAACGGATAGATAGATAAAGAGGAGATTCCAACAGTTAACTTATTCTGGATACAAAGTTCAGACATTTTAATAAGTGTTTTCTTTCAACTGTTTTTTTTTAAGTGTGTTAAACTTAATTTTATTTAACTTATAACTGTTGCATAGCTGATCAAGCTGATTTCCATGTATATGCCATGCATATTTGTTTTCCTTTCATTCCACTGTAACATTTAAAATATCTTCAAGTTTATTAAAAATGAAAGATAAAGACTAAATTTCAAGGATGAACTGAACCTCTTAGAAATCTTTCTAAATTTAGTTATATGCAAGGAAAAACACAATTATTCAGGGAAAAGGTAGAAATGATATATAAGCCAATAACTTATGAAAACCTTTCAAATTAACTGTCCAAAATATCTTGAGCTCATACATATATAGGTAAAAAAGAATGATCAACTTCAACGTAATATGAAATAATTACATAACATCTAGCTGAAAGATTATTTTCCACGAAAATATGGAGGATCTTATCATAATCAGTATTCCTTGCAGGGTCCTAGTGGGGTACCTGGGGAAAGCTGAGAAAAGGAGCAGAGAGATTAACTGACATGGTGAGACCAATAGAGCAAAAGGTTTAGATCACTGTGAGTCCAAAGACCATGACCAGCTTGCCTTTACGTGATTTCACAGCTGAATTATCAAAAGATACACAGACTTGCCCAGGTAGAAATGACCCCTCCTCTTCCCTATGTCAGAAATGAATAAAGCCCCTCCATCTTTGAGATTTGTAACAGTATCAAGCAACAGAAAGGCAAATATCTATTGTACAGTGAATCTGGAAGAGATAAGAAAATGTTAATGTTATCCATTTCTAAACACCTATACTTCAGACATGAGTAAAATAAATAGGTATCAGTCAAAATTATTAGTGTCAGGGGCCTTGATGAGTCTCTCAGCTCCTTCTGAAAGGTATACAGCCAGCTGTTCTCCTTACAGCATTTTAAAATCTTTTCTAATATAATGTAAGTACACTTTTTACTGGTTTTCCTACAGCTGTGTCTTCCTCACAGACAACATCTCCTTCTACAAGAGTGTGAATTTAATTTAAAAAATGTACTCACTGAGGCACCTAAAGTCCTGGGAAGTCTGACCTTTCTCCAGGTCAAAACCAGGCCTGAGAAACAATTAAACTGTCAGCTTTCTGAGAGCAAGGACTATGTTTTCTACTTTATAATCTGCCCACAATTTATACAATGTGCCACACACATTCTTGAAAATTATGGTTGAGAGTTAATTGACTCCAGGATAGCTACATAAAATAAACTTCTTCTAGGACATCAAGATTACCATACTGGCACAAATGGAATAAAGCAGAATCTTGTTGTGTTTTTTTTTTTCCCGGTAGATCTACACTTGCAGAGCTGGAATCAAAGTCTGCAAGAAGTTGGAGTAGATATTAGATCTTTTTCTTGCTCAAATCTCTTGAATTTGGATCTACAGGCTGCCTAGAAAATTGATCTTGAACTTGATATGATATCAAGGAGTCAGAAAGACTTCCCAAGTATTCTTTCTCCTCCAGCTCTCCCTTTGACCATCCATTCATACCTAGAGCTGTTTAATAAGGTAACACTTTCAGCCATTAGAGATGAGGCTGAAAATACAAGTGCAACTGGGAGAGACTAATGACCTAAAACCACTTTACTCTACAAAAGATATATTAAGTATGTCCTAGGAAAACACCCCGATGGG
This sequence comes from Neophocaena asiaeorientalis asiaeorientalis, assembly GCF_003031525.2. NCBI lineage: Eukaryota > Metazoa > Chordata > Mammalia > Artiodactyla > Phocoenidae > Neophocaena > Neophocaena asiaeorientalis. The sequence goes on along the minus strand of NW_020173124.1, from coordinate 5,009,494 downwards.
GGAGAGGGAAAGTCAGCATGTGGATTCTTCATAATGGGCATGGCACAGTATGTATGGTGTTTTACAATTTTCCTTGACTCAACTGTTTCTGCAGCCTTGAACCCCCACTGGATCTGGCTGAAATGTAGAATTTGAATAAACTGCCGCAAGGAGAGAGAAAATACTACAGCCAACTCACTCCTTTAAACTCCAATTCTCTTTCCAGGTTTGAGAATGATTTAAAATAATCCAGTTCAATTAATCTCAACAAGTATTAATCAGGGCTTCTTACTATGATTGTTTTGAGGATACAGCAAAATCAAAGATAGTCCCAATCTTTAAGTAGTCTTACCTCTCCGAATGGGAATAAGTATTGCAAAAAAGAGCAATTTGGATCACATAATGAGCATAACCTTACCTGTATTTAATTCAATTTTATCTATTTACAAATGTGGAAACTGAGACTTAGAAAGTTAAATGACTTCTTCAAGAAGCCAAATAAAGATAAACATAGATCTGATACCAGAAAGAAAAATACATGATGATGAACAGTGAATTATTTTATTTATTGTCAGCTTCTAAAATACATTTACACAGACAGTATATTGTCCCCTTATGATAGTGTTTTGGTATAGCAGTTATTTGACCACTAAAGAATAATTAATATTTTACAAAATATTTTCCACATTCTATGAGCTCTAGGAACATCTGTGCTGAATAAATGAATAAGTACAATTAATGGACTTGGGGAAGTAAAACTATTTTTCCAAATAACAGATCAAATAATTGTTATTTCAAACACTGAGATGTATAAAATGTAGTTTAGGCTAACAATATTGGGCAACAGGACTTGCATTCTTATCATTGTATACAATTTGTTTTGCATATGTAATATGCTTTGGTGGTCTAAGTTATGAAATGAGTGTGAACCTCACCTTTCTTATCATGTGTTTATGCTAAAAATGGGGAGAGAAAGGAAATATAATGTCCATTGGCAAATGAGAGAATGTTGCAAAATAAAATTAAAAGGTCAAGGTAGTTTTCAACTTTCTGAAACTATGTATATGTCACCCCAAAAAGCATGTCAGGCTAATCTGTACTGTTTTGTGCTTTCTCTTCTGTAGTTTTACTCTGTTGCTCATAAATTTGTTTTGGGGTAGAAAAGGAAAACCTTTCTTCCTAATTTTGAGAGTAAAATAGATGGGAAATAATAGAAGGGCATTTTTCTTCAGTGACTAGACATTCAGTGAACAAGCAGGTTGTTTTGACAGATGAGCTAAAGGTCTGTCCATCACAGACGTGGGAGGTCCTCACTCCTCTGACTGCTGAAGGGAAAAAGCTGAACAACAGCCAATGTGTAGACTGATCAAGAAAAAACATAGGCAAAACTGCTCAAGAAAGTAAAATCTAGGCTAGAGGCTGCTGTTGATAAAATAAATATTATATGTGAATAAATGCACACTTACGTAATTCTATTTCCATGATCCTTCTTTGGAGAACACTTAACTAAGTTGCAGTCTGCTTATTCTCACATAAAACATGTACCTGGTAATAAACTTGGCCCAGGGGTCATGATGATATCTCAAGCCCATGACGTCCTTCTGACCTCTCCTCTCTCCGTGACTTTGGCTACAGCCTCCTCCTACTCTTTCTGCACCTCTCCCCCACTCATACCCTTTTGTTCAGGTTCTGCTCCCTCAATTCACTATGGAATAGAAATCCTTAGATATTTGAGTCTAGGCAAATAATTGAACACCTTTTATTTAACTTCATCCTGTGCAAAATGAATATAGTAAAAAATACTTCTTTACTGACTTTGAAAGGCTACCCTTTTATCTCCCCCAGCTTTACTGAGGTATATTTGACAAATAAAATTGTAAGCTCTTTCAAGTGTACAATGTGATAATTTGATATACATACACATTGTGAAAGGACTCCCCATCGAGATAAGTAACACATCTATCACCTCACATATTTACCTTTTTTTGTGTGTGTGTAAGGACATTTAAGTTCTATTCTCTTAGTAAATATCAATTATACAATACAGTGTTATCAACTATAGCCACCATGCTATACACTAGACTGTCAGATCTTATTCATCTTATATCTGAAAGCTTGTACCCTTTTATAAATTTGTCCATATTTTCTGCACCCCCCTAGTCCATGGCAACCACTTTTCTACTTTCTGTTTGTGTGAGTTTGATTTTTCTTTGGATTCTACATGCCAGTGATTCTACATGCCAGTGATACCATGCAATATTTGTCTTGCTCTGTCTGGCTTATATCACCTTGCAGAATGCCCTTCAGTTTCATCCATGTTGTTGCAAAAGACCGGATTTCCTTCATTTTTTAAGGCTGAATAATATGCCATTGTGTGTGTGCGTATACACACACATACACATGCCACTTTTTCTTGATCCATTCATCTGTCCACAGACACTTAGGTTGTTTCCATATCTTTGCTACTATAAATAACGGTGCTATGAACATGGGCGTACAGCTATCACTTTGAGGTAATAAATTCATTTCCTTTGGATATATACCTAGAAGTGGGATTTCTGGATCATATGGTAATTCTATTTTTAATTTCTTGAAGAACCTCAACACTGTTTTCTATAGTAGCTATACCAGTTTGTATTCCCTTTTCTCCATATTCTTGCCAGCATTTGTTATGTCTTGTCTTTTTAATAACCAATATCCTAACAGTTGCATTTCTGTACACCAATGAAATATCAGAAAGAGAAATTAAGAAAACAATCCTATTTACAATTAAAATAATAAAATATTTAGGAGTAAATTTAACAAAGGAGATAGTAAATCTGTACACTGAAATCTGTAAGAAAATTGATGAAAGGAACTGAAGAAGACACAAATAAAGGCAAGGTATCCTGTGCTCATGAATTGGAAGAATTAATATTGTTAAAGTGTCCATATTACCCAAAGCAATCTATATGTCAAAGCAAGCTCTATTAAAATTTCAATGGAGATTTTCACAAAAATAGAACAAACAATTATAAAATTTGTATGGAATCATGAAAGACCCCAAAGCAATGTTGAGGAAAAAGAATGAAGCTGGAGACATCACACTTCCTGATTTCAAACTATATGACAAAGCTATAGTAATTAAAACAGTATGGTATTGGCATAAAAACAGACACACAAATCCATGGAACAGGCTAGGGAGTCCAGAAATAAACATATATATTCAGTTAATTTATTACAAAGAAGCAAAGAATCAGCAATGGGGAAAGGATAGTCTCTTCAATAAATGGTGTTGGGAAAACTGAACAGCCACATGCAAAAGAATGAAACTGGACCATTATCTTACATCATACACAAAAATGAACTCAACCTGGATTAAAAACTTGAACATAAAACCTGAAATCATAAAACTACTAGAAGAAAACATAGGCAGTAAGCGCCTTGACATTGGTCTTGGCAATGAGTTATTGGATTTGATAACAAAAGCAAAGGCAACAAAAATAAACAAGTAGAATTACATCAAACTAAGAAAGCTTTTCCACAGCAAAGGAAACCATCAACAAAATGAAAAGACAACCTATGGAATAGGAGAAAATATTTACAAGCCACATATCTGATAAGGGGTTAATATCCAAATGTACAAGGAACTCACACAACTCAACTGCACAAAACAAATTAAAACCGAAAAATAAAATAAAATTGAGCAAAGGACCTGAATAGACATTTTTTCCCAAAGAAAATATCCAAATTGTCAACAGGTACATGAAAAGGTGCCTAGCATCACTAATCATCAGGAAAATGCAAATCAAAACCACAAGGAGATATAATTTCACACCTGTAAGAATGTCTATTATCAAAAAGATGAGAGACTATCTTAAATAACCAAATGTGAAATACCTTGGGGGACTGGAGATGCCTATAGAAGGGTAAAACAGTGCATTACAAAAAATACTGGTTCACTTAGTTTGTTATGTGGTAATAGGAAAAGATTATACTGAATCACCAAGGCAGATATTTTCAGGCATATTAAACTGAATTCTTACCCCATGTGAAATGAAGAATCAGAAACAGGAGTGCAGGTAGTGGCTGGAAGAGAGGGAAAGTTATAAGGCTGTACTTGGGTCTAGAGTTTGTACTTACTGACTGAAAGCTCTAGCCAAATGTGCAAGTTGGTAATACAATAAAAGCATCCTTAACATCTTTATTTTACATATAATGTACCAAGAGTAGAGGGGTATGGTGACTTGCTCAAAATTATACAATTGTTTATGAGAGAACCATTATCGCTAAAGGAGTACTCAAGGGGAGTGAAGTGACTAGAACCGTCAAAAATGTTTGAAAGCAGGTGAGGGTTAGGCCTTTTTTGCTGTTGTACTTATTGGAAGCCCAATTAAAATTGATTAAAAAATTTTTTTTAGGAAATGGATTGGTTCTTCTAACTGGGTGGTCCTCAAGTTGATTTCATTGTCAAGCATAATCAGATCGAGGGATCAAAGTAATGTCCTTCAAATATCTGGATTTATTTTTAGGTAGGTTTTACCTAGGTCACTTTTTGTTCAAGGTTTATGTCATCTCACAGGTAGCAAAACCTATAAGAAAGTTTAAAAAGTTTGGCTTTCCCAGATAATCTAGGCTGGATTCCCAGTAATGACTCCAGCTGGTTGGATTAGGTTTTGTGCTCAGTCTTGAACTACTTATGGTGGCCAGGTCAGTGGCATATCCTGATTGGCTGAGCCAGATTCAAATGCCTATTTCTGGGGCCAGGTAGTGAAGGTATCCCACATTAAATATGTAAACTGAGAAGGGACGACTGGTCTTTCCCAGCAATCTGCTTACCCCTTGTTAATTGCAAAACTGGTGACTCTTCAGCCCTTACTACCACCAGCATCTCTAAGTCCACGGGACACTTAAGTGAAATTTTCATCCTAAAAAGAAGGATGTTTGACTTGACCTTGGCATGTTTCTACTTGCTCAATAATACCTTTTTTATATTTCCTAAGGTCTTACCCTAGATGAATAATGAACTGGAAAAAAGTTGCATAATTGATTGTAATTCTTTAAATATAAATTTAAATAATTTAGATGTAATGGACATTGTTAGATACAGTTTCTGAGGTGGTCTTTAGCAACACTTAGAACACTCGTCCTAGGGTCATACCCATAGTAGGTACTCAATCAGTGCATGTTAAATTTGATGGAATTATTTTCTTGAGCCACTTATCTGTTGGGGATTGTTAGAGCAATAACTGTGTGTCTGTATGTAACTAGAAAATAAATTAAAAGAAAAGAAAGCTATTTTCCCCCAAAATCCTATTAAGAAATGAAAGCATGTTTTAAAGAGTGAGAAAGTTTACATTATCCTAAGCAGTATATTTAAAACCATTGCCATGACCCAGTAATAGATTATAATCAATTTCACTAGCCATCACAGTAGGTTTTAGAATATTTTTTAAAATGCAATTTACTTTAATAGAAAGGAAAGAATAAAACTGAGCACATCAATCATAATAGGGATAAGTATTGTTCCCTGAGATTTTATTTCATTTGTTGTTTGTATGTCTTTGCATGTGCTAGGCTGTACTGTAAAATGTATTTCTTCCATTGCATCACAGTAAAAAGTGTTTGAAAAACACTGCCCCCAGAGTTATGGTATGTGTTTGCTTTGTCACCGTTCATGGTTTATGTTGTCAGCTAGTAGCAGAATCAGAGAGTGACACTGACACCTAACATATAACCATAGTTGGCAGATGAAGACCTTAGAGAACTTGTGCCATGTCTGAATCCAGCTTAGGCGGGCTTTCAATTGGTCCACAGTGCTCACATTGGTTTGGAATTCTGTGGATGTACGTGTCCCTTGGTAAGGATGGATTTGTGTCACTTCTTGTCAAATCAATGTTTATTGACAAAAATCTATTTTGTTGTTTTGTCCCAGAAATCTATATTGGCACCATTCCCTGTGGATATTTGGCTAGTCAGTGGCAACCAGTGGTGCCAGCTAGAGTTTTTACTGTTTTTATGGTGTCAGCTGCTTTCTTGGCTTGGTTCTCTCTTGTTCAGATTGTAAATGAGGGCAAGACACCCAAATCCACCCCAGTGTGCTCAGTGGCAAATGATAGGAGCCCAATAGCTTAAGGCTAAGCAGCAGGAGCTTTCATGAATGAGGGGTCAGATATGGTTGTGGCTGTAAATGCAGAACTGTGCTAATGGATGCTATGCATAGAAATACTGGAGAAGTGTGTATCTGAATGTGTATGTATATGTGTGTGTGTGTGTGTGTGTGTGTGTGTGGTGTTTATGTTTGGATATGTTTAAAAAAGATTTCTTTTTGATTGGAATGTCACTGTTTTAACTAAGTGAGATGACTGATTCTGTTTAAATGCATAAGAAAGTAGTCAAAATATAGGGGAAAAGCTCTCCTCACAGTAAAGTTATAGATATGTGATTTTTTTTTTACAACATTCACAAACAGGTTACTCCATTGGTAGATTATCCAGGATTCTGTTCTTTTCCTTCTATTCCTAGTGTATGTATTTGGGTCATTCTAAGATTCTTTAGGACTTGTGCCAGAGGTACAATGAGGGACACAGAAAAATATGAAGTTTAAATCTCTCAAATGATATGATTTGTTTGCAGCCCCTTATAAAATTTGGGGGGTGGGGGATTGAAGAGTGTGCCTACTATCAAGAGTTAAATTATCTATGTGCTTAATGATCTGAGATTTTAGACTCTCTGATTATAAGTAATTGAGAGACAGGTGAACCACACAGGGTGTCCCTTGTACTCACAGTGGTACAGGAAGGTTTTGAGCCAGGCCTAAAGGATGACATGAGAGAAAGGGAGGGGTTGCGGTGTGTCAGAGTGGAGGGCCGAGGAGTGCCTGCTTCCTCTGGAATGACCAGCTTTCATTGGGGGAGGGTCTACTTAATAAGATGCATTGAAAAGGAAGTAGGTTCAGGTTGAGGGGCCATTACAGAAAACTTTTTAAGGCCAGACCTTGCAATGGGATAGACTGCAATTGTGACGCCTCTTAGGAAGAAAAGAAAAAGAACAGAAAGAGAAAGACACCATAATGGCAGTAATTAAATAAGGCCAGTGTCTCCTTTTGGACTTATAAAGATATGATTTCCAAATGAAGCTTTGATCCCTGGCATAGAAAAGTTTTCAATTTCACAACTTTAGATAATGTGGCAATTTTGTTTCATACACATGTGAATGGTACTAAATACCTCTAAATGTATTCCTCTGCAATAATAAATTGTGGAACTATGAGAAATGATGCATCATTTCTATAAGGTATATTGCTGGTTAAGATGGATAAAAAGCAAAATGTACTGGCTTCTGTCTTGATTTCTAAGCCAGATTTCTTCTGTCAATGACTTGACCCCAGCACCAACACTACCACATTGTTTTGTTTTTCAAGCCCCAATTATTTTGGTTCTTGCTTATTCTGGCCACCCAGGTAGTCTGTGCAAGAAATGGGTTGAAAGGTTAATGGAGTTCCATGGGGGTCCCCGGAAGTTGTAGTTCTAAGTGTAGACACACAGTGTTAATGCACAGGCAGCCAGACTGGTCCCACCTCACCATCCTCTCCCTTCAAAACCCTACCATCTAACACCTTCACTGTCAATTGTGCAAAAGGTTCTCAAAATCCAGTTTGTCTCCTGACTCTGACTCTAGAAAAGATTAAAAATGAATGTATGTTTGCTCAGAAAAAAGTTCACAATACGCAAATAATATTCTGGGTACTTTTTTCCTTGTTTATGTCTAATAAACAAACTTCCTCTGAAAAAATCGACTCCACCAAAAACCAGAAGAGACAAAGACACACCCTGAGCTCCACCCAACCCTCAAATCAGATGAGAACTTTCCATTTTTTTAAAAGAAATACCAAAATAATTGCTTTTCTGCTGCCTTGCATGAAATCATGAGGAACAGAACATTTGCCAAATAGTTCTAAGCCTGTTAATGTGATCTACTACATGTGAGTAATGAAAAGGGATTCAGGAGGATTCTTTCAGTATTGAGATCACAGATTTAAAGAAAACTAAGAAATCAGCCGGATACCTTTTAAGAAAACATTTCTAAGAAAATTGGTGGAGTAACAGCATGGATTCTTCTAACTTAAATATTTAGGGAAATGTACTTTTATGTCCACAGAAACTAATGTAAAAGCAGGAGCAATGTAATATTTAGACAGTAACTAGGACAGGGACACTTGAATCTTTTTTTTTTTTTTTTTTTTCTTAGCAAATGTCCTGTTCAGCTCACATATGAATTAAGTCAACCATTCAGAAAAAATCTCAAAATACATGGTTAGGACAGTAATCTATATACAAAGTTGTAGCAAAGAGAAAAGAAACCCAGCAGTCGCATTACTTAACTTGGATGCAGGCCTCAATGTTTTAAAAAAGGATCACTGTAATTATTTAAGGGTACACTACCCTTCCTCTTTATTTACAGGTCAAAGTTAAAGCAATGCTTGGATATATAAAAACATACACTCACTTTCCATACGAGGGTCTAAGGACACAGAGAGAGTGGACCCAACTACAAGTCCACAGTTAACCCTTCAACCTTCCCTCAAAATCCTCCACATTTAATAAGAAACAGAGACAGGGCTCACGTCACCATAAGATCCATATATTGCAATCCAGCCTTCCAGATCTTGGTTATTGGCCTTGCAACTTGTGAGGTACCAATGTATTATCACCTAGAGGGCAAAACTGGCTATATTGCTGTATATGGCAAGCAAGCCTGTAGTTGTCCCAGGGGGCCTCCTAGGCTCATGTAAGACAAGAAGTCTGCATAACCTTTCTGGGTCATTCCAATACACCAGACGATGATGGGGGTCTCAGCTCTCTGGAGCGCTCAATTCTCCTGCTTGTTTATTTGGAGAATATGCTTCTTTTAGCTAGGGCTAAGGATCTCTGATTTATCCTTGTTCTGGATCATTAATAGAGAGAAAATGCATGCCAACATGGAAGGAAACATTTGTCCTGCAAATATCAAGCCAACACATTACGATGCTGTTTTCCAGGAAGTTTGAGGACTCTTTAGCAAACCCCAAAATCAGAGCAGAACTTGTTAGCTATAAACATCCTGAAGAAAAGGCCTGTGAGATTTGAGTGCATTTTGCCTTTTGTGAGTGTGAATTTAATATTAATGGAGACAACGGACGGAGTTCAGTTCAGGAAATAATGCCACTGAGTTTGTCTAAGAAGAAACAGAACCACCAGGGTTACATAAATATACATATATCCCAGTGATACAGCATTTGTAAGAGGGAATTTCCTCCAGCAAGGGGATGTGAGTAATGTAATATAAGAAAATGACTGGACAAGCAATTCCAAACACGTAAAAAAATACTTCCCTGGAAACTGTGCTTAAAGCGACCACAATTTTCTGGAAGAAAAAAATTGAATTCAGAGGTGGTTGATGTGTTTATATGGTTTCTAATTATAAAACATTCAGGTCAGGTATCTGATTTCCTTTTTCTTCCTGATAAAAAGAAGAACTTAAAAAAATTATTTTTTCTTAATATTAGCAGAGACACACAAGGAGGTCTGCCCAGATTTGAAGCCTAATCAATTTCTAATTTACACAATAAATTTCTATCATAGCCCTCTAGACTTGCATTTAGAGATTACTACTTTATTGTTAAATATTAACATTTCCCTATTTTTTTTCTTCCAGAAAACTGGCACTGTATTAAATACAAGTGCTTTTGTATTCTACTATCCTCTTTGAGTTGAGGAGGACTGCATGATTAAACCTGGCCTGAAATCAACCATATACAAGTTGAATAAATACCAAGTCCAACTGGGGAGGATTTACCAGATGAATGTCACTTTCCTAAGACTAAAACACAGGTTAGATTTCCAAGTTTCAGAATGTTGCTCAATGAAAGAAATATGTTGCCCATGAGAAAAAAAATAAATCAAATGGTGGTGTAATCTACAATCAAAGGCACTGATGGTCACAAAGCATTCAGAACAAAGGTTTGCTGAGCTAGCAAAGACATGCAAAAAGTTTGATAGATAATCCCTTCTAAGTAAAAGGTCTTTATTACCTCAAAGAATAAGAATGCTTGTTGGTGGTTTAGAGTGTTTTTTGTTGTTATTTTTATTGTTATTTTTGTTTTATTTTTAAATACCTCCAAGACTAGCATGAATAGATTAACTCTTTCTGTAAAGGGAACAGGTTTTTAGAATATGAACTCTCTTGAGAATAACATCCAATATGCTATTTTTTCATTCTAATTTCACAACCTAAAATACATCTTTAAAGGACTTTAGATAATCTTTTCTTAATTTGTCTTTATTTAGGACGACTGCAAATTTTTGCCTCCCAGGGTGCTCTCACAAAGAGAAACAGAAGTTCAACTCTGCTTGTTTGGTACCTAGAATTGCTCCTACATGAAGCACTGACAGCACGAGGGTTGTGAAGGAACACAATATCAATATATGCTTATCCTGAACTCTCTACAGTAGGAAACAACAGTGTGTGTGAAGGAAGAAAAAGGAATGTTTTATATATCCTTTTATTCATAGGTAGAAGGAGACAAATGATACTTATATGAAAGCAAATACCCTTGTTTTCATTCCATGGCAAAAACTTTATTTGTTACTCAGCCCTAACACATTAAAAATAAACGGAAAGAAAAAAATTTTAAAAAGAAGTGTGTACGCACATGTGGCCTGCATACCAGCATTTGAGTGGGTGGTGAACAGTAAATCTGTGGTATTAGTAGATGGAAGAAAATGGCTAGCATGAAGATTTAAGGAGGCATCTAAGAAAAACGACAGATAAATTACTGATTATTTTTGCCCATGATAAGGTAATACATGTCATTTATAAAAATTCTATTCTCCAAGCAACAGAAATAATTAAGTTCCCTCCGAAGGAAAGCAATAACATTTTAATTTTATAAACATTTTAATATTGCAACGCCCAAAACCATATCTTACCTTCTAAAGTAGGTACCTCAACAACAATAAAAAATTTATTTATTCTGGTCTGCCATTCTTGTTCCCACTCACATGTTCTACAATGGCAAATAGAGCTTAGTTATTCTCGAGAGCAAGGTGTACTTTGCTATTTTTATCTAAAAGTTTCTACTCCCCAAATGTGAATGATCCTAAAATAATGATTAATTGAAATGCTCACAAAATAAAGGGAGACTGAACTATTTAAATTTCTGATGTTAACCCTCAAACCCCTATTTGTGTAATTTTTCTTTAAAATTTTCCCAAGTATCTCTCACTTCCCAGTTAGGTAGGGGTCTATGTTCTAGTCTGTGCCTGTTTTTAGCCAGCATAGTAATGTGAGTCAACTAAAACTGCTTTTTCTGTAAAATGAAGGGTGATGATTACTGGAACTTTAATATTTCAATAGCTTTTAGAACAATCCATAAGTGTACCCCATTATGGAGAATCTTAAGAAGAAAATGGAACCCTTCTCTGGCAAGTTTGCACTTTGACTGTTGCATGTGCCTTTATCACAATCATCAATTTCCTTGTGAAATGAATTGGTGTGATGGTAGAGAGTAGGAGGGATGAAGAGGAATGTGTATTGACCTGGTGCCTTTTCAGATAGAGACATATCTATATACGAGAGAAGACTTTGCTGCTAGAAACACAATTACTCAAAATAGTACTAATATAGGTATGATGTATCCAGAGGTGCATTTACAGTTGTTTGGCTAAGCATCTGTAAGGTCTGCTAAGAATGGTGCCAAAGTGCTAGGAGCTCACATCAAAACAACTTCCATATTGAACAAAGAAAAACTTTTTAATTAGTATTATAAAAAATGAGCAGGGCAGACAGTATGATAGAAAGAACACTGTTTTAAGACTCAAGAGATCAAAGTCTAATCCCCGTTCAGTTTGTAAGTTGCTTAATGGTCTTGGACAATTTAATTTCACCTTTTAGAGTTTCAGTAACATTGACTAGAAAGAAGAATTCATAATATCTAAGATCCTATTTCAATAGTGAATAGTTCTACATATCTAAAGGTAATTCATCAAACGATCATAATAAATCCTTAATAATATTAGCTTGTCCTCTTGGCATCTATCTGCCTTTTCCACCAAGCAGATTGCAGTAGGGTAGAAGGATGTCTGGACTGATGGTTCAAGGGTTCTGGCACAGTGCTTTCCAGGTATTGGGGATTTAATGTTCTGTGCTATCTTGGTCACACTGGATGCTCTACACATGATTTTAAGTCATTCTTGATGGTAAGAAGCAAACGGTGAATGAAGGATAAAGATATTAGAGAAAGCAGAGACCAGGCCCTACAGTTCTTATAGCGATAAGACTCAAAGTGTCGGAATGGGGGCAGATAACCAGTGGTGGCTAGAACCCAGTGGATTAAAGGTACTGAGGGAAAGCAGAAAGGAGCCAGCAGTTGCCTCAAGTCACAACAAAGAAACTGAGAAAGAGATATGATGGACCTCTAGTAACTTAGCCGCGACTAGATACTAAGTTGAACTTGTCTCAGATCCAAGATTTTTATACATTTTCTTTTAACATTTGAGGTCTGAACTAGCTGTTCAAGTCTTAGGCCAGTAATTTAAATAAGTAGGCTAAGTTGAAGACAATGTGTACAAAGAGAAGCAGCAGCCTTACCAGGCCGACGCTGACAAGCTGATGAGTTTTACTAGGTGGTCTCAGCTTAGTTTTAAGCAAAGCCAGCCTCAGGCAGGGAAAGTGCTTGTATACATACAGGTTGTTGAAAAGACCCACAGAAACCAATAATTTAATCCTAAAAATACACCAAATTCCTTCATTTGAAATAATTTCTTTTGGGTTTGCAATCATTCTTCAGGCTATAGCCTTTTTAAAAAAACCTGACTATACATGGGATGGGCAGTATCCATCATGAACACCTTAGCATAAGTGATTTGATTAGATTGTTCTCAGAGAAAGACAGCATGAGAGCACAGAGCACTTGATATTTGGGGAAAGAATGTGATAAATGGGAAGAAATGGAGCAGAAATGGAGTGCCAAGGAATATATTTCTATAGGCAAAAACCTTCTCACTTCATACTTTTCCCCCTAAGCATAAAAACAATCAATCAGGAGTGATTTGGCTTTTCTAAAATGTAAAAATGAACACCTAAAGACTTAAGATTTAATTTGATTCCTTGCTATATACAAAGCCTGCCTGTGTGGCTTTAAACTCTAGAGGGCCTAGTAGTTCCTTTTACTAGTCTAGAAGAAAACCCAAACACATCCTTCCCATAGTCTAATTCCTTTGTGCTGGAGCAGCTTTCTGGGATCCTTGGAAGAAAGGTGCTATGTAAACCAGGAGGGTGTGGACTTGGAGCGCTGGGGTGGGGAGCCTGTACGGTCTTGGATGGAGATTTGGTTTCTCCATGTGTATTCAATTTATGATTTTTTTCATTTCTGGAACCCACTCAGGAGGCGGATGGTGTACGTTATAAGTCTGGAAGAGCACATGCACGAAACAAATAAATAAATAGCTGCCCTCTGCCACAGAAGTGTGCTGCTTCCTCAGAAATGAGTCCGTGCGAGGCAGACTCACGCAGATCGCGGGTATGGCCCAGCTTTCTGGCCTGATTCACCATCTCCCTCAGACTTACTGGCCAAGGGGCTCAAAGTAGAGTGTAAGGGAAGGAAGGAAAAGAACATTTCACTCTTCTGGGTAGGGCTTGTGATATGCTGAAAGCTCATCCAGCTGAAGAGGAGCAAGCAGAACCTTCTTCACTTTACCTCAGGTTCACTGGTCCCAGGATTAAACAGTTTGGGGTTGCCCTTTCATTTATTTAGGATTTGGCTGAACCACAAAGCCCTCATACCCTGGCTGGAGATTCTTATCTAGACCTGAAAATATTTACTCAATTGTCCTGTATAATTGCTTATGGGATTTGGGTAAAAAAAAAAAAAAGAGTTTGTGTGTGTGTTTATTGTGATAGTTATTAAAAGCTCACTCGATGAAAACACAAAACTCAGAATACCACTCAGAAATTATCAATCTTCAGAAAGAGAGGGAAGACTTTTAAGAATGATAATTTCTTTTCTACACTAAATGTTGTACAATCAGATATATTATGCAGACTTATTTAACAGCAGGCTTTCTACTAAAAGAAACCTTGAGAAGTTTGAGTCATATCACTAATATGTGTAGAAAGATAAATAGAAATATAGAGAAGTGAGAAAAGGTAAGTATTTTAAGGCCTATACTTTTTTTTTAAAGGTTCATATTTCTTTAATTTGCAATTTTCACTGTTCATATGAAAGGCCTCAGGCAGAAAGTACACAAAAAGTCCCTGTTAGACCAAATTTAGAGAAATGAGATACAAAATATAAAGAAGGGAGTTAATAGAGAAGAGAGCGATGTATGGTCCTCTGAATAGACTTTGGGTCAAACTGTAGGTAAGACTACAAATTAAGATGACTGACTTTTCTTTTATAGAGGAACCTTAAAAACATTAAGAAGTTGATTATTGAAAATAGCTGAGGGGCTTCCCTGGTGGAGCAGTGGTTAAGAATCCGCCTGCCAATGCAGGGGACACGGGGTTCGATCCCTGGTCCAGGAAGATCCCACATGCCGCGGAGCAACTAAGCCCGTGCGCCTCAACTACTGAGCCTGCTCTCTAGAGCCCACGAAGCACAATTATTGAGCCCGTGCTCCACAACAAGAGAAGCCACTGCAATGAGAAGCCCGCATACCACAATGAACAGTAGCCCCAGATCGCCGCAACTAGAAAGCCCACGCGCAGCAACGAAGACCCAAAAATAAATAAATAAAATAAATAGCTGAATTACAAAGAAATCTTAGATAACTAAACAGAATAAAAAGATATACTAGGCAGCCCTCTGACTTCAGGAAGACAACCCCAGTCAGAGTAGCTTCAGATTGCCGGCCTGGTTTGGATCACCTTGTAATCCAATTGAGTTTTTACATATTCACTCTTTTAGGAAAGTATTCTGCCTTTTACTTTCTAACCCCAAATTCCCTGTCTCAGCCTGAAAGCCAGTTTACCTCTATTCAGGGGCAATGTAGACTCTTATAGAATCCAGTTATATTCAATGTTTCTCAAAAGTATGTCTTTCAGACTACCAGAATCAGAGTTACCTGGGGTACTTGTGAAAATGCAGATTCCCAGAGACTAATCCAGAATTCTTGATTCAGACCCTCTGGGATTTGCCTCAAGAATCTACAGTTTTGTCAAACTCCATGAGGCAATTTTATGCACGGCAAAGTCTGAGAACCTCTGGTTAAGCCAGCAATGAGATATTTCCAGAGAATGTCTCCAACTGTGTTTCCTTTCTTAGCCAAGTGACTATAATGATTACATCTAAGGTAGAGAAATCCCTTTGTTACGACATTTTCCTTGCTGTGAAGCAACCCTGATGTGCCTGGCTTTGGGGAATAAAAGGAGTCTGAGAGAGGAAATGCCATTGTATTCCCAGACCCATGGAACAAACCCTCTGAAGGAGAAGAGGCCACGAGGAAAAGTAAATTTTTAGTGCTTATCACCAACACGTATAGCTGATCCTAGGAGCTTATGCCCTAGAACTAGGGGACCAACTTTTTCGGTAAAGGGCCAGAAAGTAAATATTTTAGGCTTTGTGGGCCATTCAATCATGGCCACAATTATTCAGTTCTACAAAAGCAGCCATGGACAATATGTGAACATGTAGGTGTAACTGCATTCTAATAAAACTTTGTTTATTGACTCTGGAATTCGAATTTCGTAAAATTTGTTATGTGTTGTGACATATTTTTCTTTTGATTTAAAAAAATCATTTAAAAAGGTAAAAACTATTCTTAGCTTATTGGGCTGTACAAAAATAAATAAAGGGCAGGATTTAGTTTGCCAATCCCTGCCCTAAAACATTTCTCAGAATTTAAAATCACCTGGACAGTTTAAACACAGATTACTGGGCTTACCCACAGAGTTTCTGATACTGAAAGTATCAGAGTATGGCCTGGAGTATGGCCTGATGATTTGCATCTCAAAGAAACTCCAAGGTGGATTTAATCCACTCCAAGAGTAGTTTCACACATCCACCTCATTTTGCCAGTATGAGAGTATTTTATTTTATAAATTAAGTCCCATATTTGTAAAGAACGAGAATAACCCAAGTTGAATGAAGCTGAAAGAGAACGCTCTTGCTCAGAGGTTGTTGAGAGACTGGTTTAGACTTAGCAGCAGCAGAGGTGGAGATGTGGAAGCTTTCTTGGCAGAAGAGACCTGGGAGGAGAAGAAAATAGCAGGAAAAAACAGGGTGGAGAGTTCTAGTTAGCATTACATTAAGAACAGGTTCGGCTGATTCATGCTGACCTTAAAGTAATTTAAGGAGAGGCTGAAACTGTTCCATGTGAATCATTTTTTCTGAATCCCAAGCCGTTATTGTTATTTTTATTATTGAGGATACAAAACTTATTTTGTGGTCGAGTAACTAGTTGACAATTCAAAGCAACTAAAAAAATTAAAAGGCCAGGCCCTTGTTTTCAGCCCATTTGCTTCACTGTGCTGGATGGAATGTGAGGAGCTTCGCTTCAGAGGCTTTAGTCTGTGTCTGGAGGTCAGGAAATGAGGGGGAGGAAGTAGAAAGAGTTTTCTCCATTCCCTTTGTGTTCTCAGTTTTATCCCCATTCTCGCTTCTATTTCTTTTGGGACCTAGCCCTCTCAAGTGGTCTCTCTCTCTCTACCTCTCACTTTCCCAATTTCCCTCTTTCTCTCCCCCTTCCTCCCTGTCTGCAGTAACCTACAATCTTTTCTTTCAATTGACTCTTACATTTTTTCTTTCCAACATAAGAGTCCTGAAATTTAACCCTTTGCCAAACATGTTCTTCCCTTGGGTTTACACCCTAATTAATGTATCTCTTTCAATAAGAGCCAGCATTTACAAACATGGAAAGGAATAATGACCTAACCCACTAAATGAGAAAGGCAAAGGCAAAGGCTATTTATTCTGAGTTCACTGTAGCAAGGGAGTCAGGCACCATTACTTGTGTTTTGACAAAGACTCAAAGGCAGGCAGTGGAGTGGGAAAGCTTATTACTTAGTGAGAAAAGGGGAAGGCTTCATGTATGCCCTGATAAGAGGCTATTGTCCTGGGGAAGCTCTAGGCAGGATAACCAGAAGCACGGCATCCTATGTGATTGATTAGAGGTACATATTCGGTTTTCTCTGGTTGGTCCTAAGGTGGAAGGGGGGACAAAAATTAGGAAAGCTGTCAGCTATTGATCAAGTCCTGGTCATTTTGGGCCAATTGCTATAGAAGTTATTGTTTAGCTTCCTGGACTGTTGCTAGAGATAGCAATCAGGCTTACGGCAAGCCTGACTTATAGTAGGTTGGCTTCCTAGGTTGCTTATTATAGGTAAAGGGGTAATTTCCTGGGCAGGTTTGACCATTATCTATTTGTATATTCAATCTCTCACAAATAAATAGTTCACTCAATGACCTCTACTTCTTCACCTCTCCTCCTAGTATTCTATTTTTAACTTTCCATAATCTGATTTCTGCATTAAATATGCTAAGTAAACATTTCCTGAAGTGTGTTCTGGCCCCACTAGACACTCTATATAAAAAAGAGTTCAGCAGCAAATAAGTTGGAGAAAGACAGAATTCTATATCCGCTCTACCTTCCGGACTGCAAACTCCACAATCTATACTGGCATAGTAAAAGCTCTGAGAAAGAGTTCAGAGAGGAAACTTTTATTCAGTTTCTCTAAAGTGTTTGCTCAAGGGGATAAAGTGTTTGTTTTATACATTTAAAGTAACATCAATTATACAGTTATATTTAATATAAATAATAATTAATTCCACTCAATATTTATCATCCAGTTATACTTGTAGTTAGTACTTTTAAGGAAATGCTATTCCAGGAAAACTGCCAGTCAAAAATTGCCATTACCTCTGAACTGTCATATCCTAAGGTCCAAAGGTCATTTCTTAGACCTCTTTCTGCTTCACCTCTGCATCATGTATCACTGTGGCGTAAACCTCTTGAAGCGCTATCCTTCCCTAACTTCTGGTAACCTCACTATGTCTTTGCCCAGTCACTGACTCCTTGTTGACTTACCTCTTATTTGCACTCCCTAATTTGAAGAACTAATGAAAGCTAAGCTCTCTTGGGCTTATTCTCTATATAAGTTGTCTTTAGGAGAACTCAATGTCCCTCTTCACTCTCCCTCTCCTTCTATTCCCCAATGAAGGGGACTGAGGCTAAAGTTGAAAGGATGCTACTACCCTTCCTAGGGGTAAAATTTTCAAAAGGTCAGAATAATAAAGGTATGCAATTACTTTTCTCTTCAATGCATTTGAAATGGCAAGATCTTAGGGCTTGACCTCTACCCCATCCCTAACTTGGATGCTCCGGTCAGCTCTGCCTTTGGCAGTGTGGCCAAACTCTCATGTTCTTTGTCTCTGCCTCCTTTTCCTGTAGTATTAGGACAGTTTCCTTGGTAAAATAGTAAGATTAGAAGATCCAATTTGGAAGCCTAAGAAATGGACTACATAGACCCTCTGGATCTAATTAACTCTGTTAGCTAATGAATGTGTATATTTGGTGAGTGTAGGGGAGCTGAAAGGAACAGATAAAAGGCTAAGCAAGGGTTAGTTTAGGTAAAGTAAAGGTTAGATAAAGGTTTGTTTAAGTTGTCTATTATAGATTCCATTCTAACTGCTGCATTAGGGTTTGGATTGCAAGTTCCTTTTACTAAGAAAATGTCATTTTACTTTCTTTACCAGTAATCCCCATATATGTCTTCTCTTATAGGGAAAAGGAGTAGAGCTAGGGTGGGCATGTTACTGAGTCCCTGGCCTGATCATATTAGCACCCTATTCCCACCAACATCACCAATAATATTTATATCCTCTTCTTGACTCTGAACACCACCTCCAACTGCCAGTACACTCTTCAAGTTCATCTCATCAGACTTTCTTACACTAAATGCATCATCTTTTTTCTCAAACTGGCTTCCATTCTTAATATACTTCCCTAGATATTTCTGTCAATCATAGTATATTTCCTGGCCAAAGGGCTTCAGATCTCCATATTAACTTGTTTCCTTTGTCCTGTTCCCCTTCCCTCCCTTATATTCACCACCTACCCTCATTCAGAGAGCTAACAAAGCACGTTTATTCTTCTTTAATAACATTGCTAACATCCATTCTCCACTCCCCATGCAAAATGTCTTCCACCTGGTCCAGACCTCACATTTGAATCTGCATCATTATAAAAGCTTCATAGCAGGCTCCTTACGTCCAGTTGGCATATGCAGAGATATACAACCTCTTACTGGAATGCCTCCCTCTCGTGCCCATGTACAACATCACAAATGAATCATGACTTTCTTTGCTACAAATCTAAAATTCAGCTGAAGAATATTTTTCAATATAATGCTCCGATTAGACAACCAGGACAAATACAGTAGTCCATGAAAGTCGAAAAAGTTGATAGCCCTTTGCAGCAAAGTATGCAGAACCTGGGGGAGGGTCTCATAAAGTTGGTAAGAGAAAACCAAGAAGACCTGGGTAGGACAAAGAGTGTTCACTGCAAAGGACTATTTTTACCCCAGTATTATAGATGAAGTAACTGAGACTTAGAAAGAGTAAATCATTACTTAAAGTGCAGCCAGTAAGGGTTGTTTCTCCTTGAGGGCAAGGACTTTTGCTTCTAAAATATTCTAGGTATTCAAAAATATTTGTTGAATGACTAAATGAATGATGATCCCTTCCCCATCATGAAATCGACTTAATCTCTATGGATCTATCTGTATTCAATCTGTGATTTTCATCAAACCTCAAGTCTTTTCAACTCCATTCTTTCTTGACCACTCCAGACATGTATGATTTCTTATTCTGTTGAATTTGCATTGTGGCAAATAACAGAAATCTGCTCTAGTTCAGAAAAGTAAATGATTTCAAACAACTTCTTAAAAAAATTCAGGAAAAGTACTGAACCTTCTGATTTCCCTCTCTTTGAAACAGAATAGCTTCAAGCCTCATTTTTAAAATACTCTATGTCAAATAGCAAGGATTTCTATAATAATTTTTCCTGAACACATTCATGAGTGTTTTAGGAAAAGTGACAGACTTAACCAAGACTGGCCTTCAAATTTTTAAATATACGAACATTCATGATTTCCTAAAGTAGATGGCTGGATATGAATAAAAGACACACCTTCTTCTGAATACAGTCACTAAATTGGTATTAGTTAACTGCACTACAAAATTATCATGATCTACAGGATAAGAAACATGTTACACATTGTAATTTCTAAACCAATGCATCAATTCCGTGAGACAGTCTCACCTCCACGTACAGTAATTTACACACACAGCTCCATTATTATATGTGGGATTTACATACAAACTCCCATCAGTAGCAAAAGGAGAACCTAACTCAACAAGATTATTTCAAACTTTTAGAAAGAAATCAAAGATCAGACCACCTCGAGCTGCAGAATGTCAATATTTCACTTGTCAAGAGACAATGGTTATAGAATGTGTATCAGGATTTCTTACGTTCAATTCTTAGGGGGAAAAAAGAAAGAAATGAAATAGCCTTATTGAAAATATTTTCTGAAGGCTCTGGTGACCTTCAGCTTACCTTAGGTAGAGTTTTCCTCTTGGTTCATGTGGGACATGCTCAGCCAAAACTTCAGCCAAGGTCATTATTATTTCTATTCAAACACATTTTTAGTCTTTTTACTTAGGAAAAAGACAGAAGGGATTTCTTAGAGGGAAACAACTTGGAAAATAAAGAGAGATCTATAATTTTAGTTTACATAGCTTACAGTAAAGCTTAAGGTTAAAGCAACAAAATATAGCAAAACCCAACTTGCATCAACAGAGGCAATTGCTTTAAGGTTTTATAAATGAAGAAGAAGAAATAATAGAGCTGGGTTTTAAAGTGATCCCAGAACATGCCTGAATCTATTTGTTGGTAGACTATAAAAGAGAAAACTATGTAAAGGAAAGATTAATTAAAACCTTTCATTTTCTCAAAATGTTTGTGAGTCCTCTGTGCACCAGGAACATCACGGTTCACCCTGCAATTGGCATCCGTACAGATTCATAAGTGGGCTCCAGTTGGACAGACAGACTCATTAATTCTCTCTTTATCACAAACCCAGAACATCTGGGTATTGCCCTTTAAAACAACATCAGGTTAAGAAAACAAACCATTTCTCAGACCTGACAAAAGGTTTTGAGTTACAGGATGGACAGTCTTAGGGTGAATAAACTAATATGTTTGGGTATCACAGGCAGGCTATTTAGAAGTTGATTTACAACTTTATGAAATTCTTAATCCCATACTCTACATTTCCCTGTTTCCATCCTTGTTCCCAGTTTTTGGCTAAAACTGAAAGCAATTGTAGTCTTTCAGGGAACAAATAAATGTGAATAAATTAAACCTGATCTCAGAATATTTGGGATAAGAGTTAATGAGCTCAAATACCCCAGGCTGACTCATTCTTGGGGCAAAACTGACCTCTTATTAGAAGGAGGGCTTGGTTTGTTCTTGCTGATGCTGGAAGTCCTAGGAAATTTTAAAATTCTGAACTATGGTATTTCAAAGATGCACCCAGAAGGGTTTTTGTTCCTTTTCTTTTGAAAAGATACACCCTTTTTAGCCTCCTCCTAAAAAACATCATGACTGTTACAGAGCCAATGAGATGATCTGGCTGTCATACATGTGAACAAATTTGTTCTGAGCACTGCATATAGAAAAGATGTGTTTTTCCAGAGACAACCAGTAGATGCACAGTCTTAATGGAAATGCCTGACCCACACTGGATCTCACATAGAAGTGATATTACTGCCCATAAGAGAAAAAAAATGGTGTCATCAGATCTGAATTGACCAGACTTTAGGAGGGTATGTGTGTGTGTGTGTGTGTGTGTGTGTGTGTGTGTGTGTGTGTGTGTTGTTCAATCCACATATGTGAGTTTGAATCAGCCTTCCAGAAGTGTAACACATTTTAAAAAATTTTTATTTTAAACAGACCTCCACACATTACTTTGACAAGATTGCAAATTAAAGCTTCTGTTCAGATTATTAATGACAACAAAAATCATTTCATTGGGCACTTTTAGATTAGATTGGTACCTGAAGTCAATCCAATTCAAAGAGCCTTGATTTTCCAAATGTAAATGATGTGTAACAGGACTTCCTTAAAGCATCTATGATCTAAAGCTTTACTTTATAAGGACCATATGCAAAAGCAAAAAAAAAATTAAATATATAAAATGAAATCCCAGAGTTGCTTTACTGTAAATGTGCTGTTGTTAGCACTTTCAGATGCAAAGGGGACATGTAAACACACATTTATACCCACAAGTTTAATGTTTTCATTTCACCTCTTCCCATTTTATTCTTTTAATAGCAATGCTACAAAGAGGAACTTTAGATAAGTCTTAGCAGGAAACCCCAGTGTTGCAACATAGTTAACTAATCCCCCAGCTTCTATTTAAGGTTACCTGGCATAGTTAGCTCTGCCAAATGCAGTTTTCCTATTGGCTAATTTGATTTGCTGACAATGTGCACTGCCTTAAAATAGGAAGTGCCTAGGTGACTGGTGTCCAAATCACACATATTCTTTTGGTTAAAATCAAATGTGAGTCTGAATTTAACCTTTAATTACATTTCCTTCCCTACCTACAACAAACAAATTTTTACAACCTTCCCAATGAAAAGAGCTGTATTTTGTGAATTACTACTTTGGAAGCAGAGCAGGACCAAACTTTATTTAGGAAATTTTCTATTATTTGTATTAATTGAAGATGTACATCCTCTGTGTTTTCAATAGCTTTATCAAATGGTTAATGCCTGCCTTGGAGGCCTGGTTGGCCACAGGGTTTCAGGCTTTTATCTAAACTACCAACTGGTAAGTCAAAATTATTCTTGCAAAATCCTAATGCAGAAAAAAACAAGCCAGTGTACATGCAAAGTAATACAAGGGAGGTTCTGCAATATCTCAGGTACTTGGACTGACTCAAAAACATCTGAGTTTCAGGGTTAAGAATTTACTCAAATCATGTAAAAATTAAATTCTTCATAGGTAAGGAAGGGGGCTTCATGTCAAAAGAGAAATAAAATGGTATTGCTTAAAAGAAGCATTAAAACTAAGCATTCCTTAAATTATCTCTCCTAATAAGATGTGTCTGTCAGTTTTTCCTTTTGGCTTTAGCCCTGTGGAAGCTGCATTGTTCCATCAGGGTTGTTCTGTCAAATGAAAAACCTGTCTACGTTTTACCATGTGCTTAAACAAGCAAAAGACTAAGTATTAAATCTGAGGGCTCTATACTTTAAGAAATGTTTTTACAAGTGGAAAGTTATTCAGCTTAGATAGTTCATCCATTTTCCAGAGCCTTTTAAACCTGAATAATATATTGAATGTCAAAAAGCTATAAAATCTCTTTAACTACTGATATCTATTTGTAGATAGCAATATAAATCCTGCCATAAATTCGAATAAGTAAATGACTTTATCTAAACAAAGATTTGGAACATCACTCTACTGTTACAGAGTCTTACCCTTCTTGTTATATTGTACACCAGCAAGCTTGAAAATTTTTTTTTGATTATGGTTTTTAAATGATTGCCATAGAAAGTCAATGTCAGATGCCTTTTAACAAAAATTGGGTTAACTATAATATAAAAAGTATCTGCTTCACAATAGCCTCTTAGCTTGGCAAGCTGCATCTCATCGTCCTCTATTTCTAATTTATGCTCCATGTAAAGGCTAACATTTAAAAAACACCAATATCATGAAATCTTTCCCAGCTTCAACAACTCTCAATTGCCCACAATGTAAAGCCTTGAATCTTTACCTTGGCATTTGATGCCCATGATAATACTGCTCTTTTAAATTTTCCATATTCATCTTCTGCCAGTCCCAGTATTTCATTTCAGTGACACCAACGTACTTGAACTTCTTGAAATGTGCTGCATACTTACTTGCTTCCATATGTATGCATATTCATTTCTTCCATCTAAAGCCTTTTCCTTCTTGTTGCATAAGGGGAAATTCTGCTCATTCTTTAATACTCAACTTTTCACAAAACTTTTCCAGGAAGACTTAGTGTTTTTCTCCTGATATATAACCTAAACATTCCACTATTCATAGCATTTTCACAAACCTGTGACTATTAGTTTATTCTTTATCTCTTCCCCAGGATTGGGAGATTCTTGATCTTATGGATTATGTGATATTCTTCTTTGATTCAAACATCTAGCATAGAATCTGACACATACCAGGCTAAAAGCTGAATAGAATCCAATCTTTTATCTTGAGTTGGCTAAATTATTTTGAATGAATGAATTGAATGATAGTCAAAAGTACAAGGAGGTAGGCTTTAATGTGAATGTAAACATATTATCATGTGAGAATTCAAATAAAAACTCCATAGTTCAGAATTCGAGCTATTTGGTCGAAACAGTTCTGTCTGCCTAGTCAAGCTAACCTCAAGTTATTTTAAAGCCAATCCCTATTATTTTCAATAATATACTGTCACTTACATTTTAACCACACTTCACATTTTAACCACTTTTGATCTGTTAGGGATTCTCAACTCAGGATGACTTTCCACCCCATGGGACAGATGGCAATATCTAAGACATTTTTGAATGTCACACTTGAGGGGGCTTCTAGTGGGTAGAGGCTAGGGATACTTCTAAACTTCCTACAGTGCACAGCAGGTAAGTCCCTCACAACAAAGAATTATCTGTTCCAAAATGTTAATGGTGCCAAAGTTGAGAAACCCTGGTAAAACCATGGACTCAAACTTAATTTGAACGACATCACTTATTTTATTTCTTCAGTGTTTCTCTGGGCTTTAATGTTTGCCTCAACTTCCTCCATTCATGTAAGCAATAAGCTTAAAACGTTAAGTTTTTTGATGAGCACAGAATGATACAAAAAAAAACATGACTATGTTTAGGGTCGCATTTACACGCTCACATTGGAAAACAACTCACCTGTAGCTTGTCAAGTGGAAATAATTTAGGCATTCCCCAACTCATCTCTAGCAGTTTGGGAAGGGGATTTTTGAGGTCCCTACTGGGAAAAAAGATGCCCTTGGTTTGTTTGCTTTTCATGAGGTAATATAAACAAAACAAGTGTTTTTTATGAACTAAAATATTTATGTTGGTTTACACAACACTTACTAAAAGACATTCATAAGTCGCCCCTGTAGCATTTGTTGCGTCTAACTCAAGAGGTTATCTTTGATACTTCTTGCCTGCCCAAATACCAAATCCAACCAGGAAACAAGTACTAAGAATTCTACCCTTTAAAATCCCTACAGTATGGTTCTTCCATGTAATTCCCGCTAGCACTGCCTTTGTTTAAGCTCTCAGCATGTTTTGCTTGACCAATTTACTCTCTTTTTGTTTTCAGATGCAAGCTCATGCCTATCACTTCCCTGTAATCCATCACCTGTATTTTTGCCAGAGTGACTTTTCTAATCTTCAAAACTCATTGTGTATCTCTGTACTGGTTGCCATTTGATCTCCACTAAAGGTCTTCACTGAATCATTTTTAATATTTAGGCTTAGAAATCCAAATAAATCTAGACACTTCTGTGCTTATATGGGCTACCTAATTTTATGGGGGTTGACTCATGGACTAGATGGATCTGAGCCTTAAAGTTCGAATTTTCATCATGGAAGTTCTCCATGGGGTAAAGTCCAAGCTCTTTAGTCCATAACGTCCTTCATGACCAACTTCCTATGTAATTATTTAGTATTCTCTCCCTCCCCTCCCTTATACATTTCTTTTGCTGCCACTGCATCAGATAATGCATGTCCCCAAGAGTAGCATTTTGTAATGCCTTCTTGTATTCATTCATGCCTGTTTTATATCTTCTTTATCTTATAAACATCTACATCAAGAATTCATGTAGAATGTAGAATTATCATATGACCCAGAAATGCTACTCGTAAGTATATACTGCAAAGAATTGAAAGCAGGTATTGAAACAAATACTGGTACAATAAGTGAAAGTTCATAGCAGTGTTATTCACTATAGTCACAGCACGGAAACAACCCAAATGTCCATCAATGGATGAATGGATTTAAAAATGTGGTATATCTATAAAACAGAATATTGCTCAGCTATAAAAATGAATAATGTACTGATACATGCTACAACATGGATAAATCTCAAAAATAAGTAAAAGGAAGCCGGACACAAAAGGTCACATATTGTATTATTCCATTTATATAAAATATCCAGAATAGTTAAATACTTAGAGACAGACAGCAGATTAGTGATGACCAGGGGCTAGGGGTGTGGAAAGGATGGCAGCGAGGCAGGGTGGGGTGTCTGCTTAATGACTACCATGCTTCTTTTGGAAGTGGTAAAATATTTTGAAACTAGGTAGCTATGACTTTTGCACCACATTGTGAACATACTAAATGCCACTGGGTTATACATTTTAAATGGTTAATTTTATGTTGTATGAATTTCACCTCAATTAGAAAAAAAATTAATCTTGTTAGCTCAGGCTTCACATTGGACAGAAAGCCATTGCTGACCTTAATTCTGTACAAACTGCCCTTCTTCTTGGCTCCAAGAGAACCATGTCTCTCTTTTAAGAGACCGTACATATTAGACTCCAATTGTTGTTTGGTTGACTTGAGTCTCTCGTAACTCCAACTAAATTGCGAATTTGGTTCTTGTATCCCTCACCACTGTCTTCCTAAATTTTATTTGGTTGAGTTTATACAATAAAAACTAAACAGGCTTCCTAACCTGAGAAAACTTAACAATAAATCTGAATCTGTTTTCTCAATAAATAAAATCTATGTAATCAAATTTAAGTTTGAAAATGTATTATTTTTGAAGCTGTGTGGCACAACAGTACAAGTTTAAATGTATACTAATTTTATTTTTTTGAGTATAGATGGTGGATATAGTTGGCATTGTAACTCAAAAACACAATGAATAGGTTAATTAAACTTATACATTGGTAGAGTATTTATAGAAAGCTTAGCATGGAGCTGACCACTTTACATAGATTATCTACTGCCCTGTTTACTTCTCCTTATTTACTTATTGCTAGTGACTCCACATGATTCAGATTCCTGCTCGGATATCAACCTCATAGAGACCTTTCTTAAAAATCTCATCTGAAAGGGCCCCAACTCCATCATGTAACACGCTATATCTGGACCACTCTTCCTACTTGAATCTGTGTTATATACCTGCTTAGTTATTAAATATGATTTAAATCTTCCAGATAAACTCCCTGAAGATAAACTCCCTTAAGGGAGGATTCTATCTTTTTCTTCAAAAGATGACTCTCCAAAACACCCCTTTTTAATTTCTTATTTTATATCAGTGAGTAAAAATGAGACAGCAGAGAGGATTAGCTGAATTGACT
Organism: Neophocaena asiaeorientalis asiaeorientalis; assembly: GCF_003031525.2. Lineage (NCBI taxonomy): Eukaryota > Metazoa > Chordata > Mammalia > Artiodactyla > Phocoenidae > Neophocaena > Neophocaena asiaeorientalis. Next base: position 4,982,157 of record NW_020173124.1, on the reverse strand, counting down.
GAAGATGAAAAAGAAGAAGAAAAAGTGCTGATCAACTTTACGCAAGCTAGAATTTAAGTCTATTTCACTTTTTTTGGGTCATATAATGGGGATAAAAGTAATACTATACCATTGGTTATTGGAAGGATTAAATGAGATGATATGTGCATAGGACTTAGAATCCACAGCAATCAATTGTCAACTCCCTTGTTTAGATAGTAAAAGCATTCACTTAAGTGAGTTAAATGAGTTCACACTGGCTGCCTAGACAGTCTTCTTGGTCTCTGTAAACACTGAAAAAAGAACGTGAAATAGATTTTGATGATGCTTCAGTACAGGAGAAGTTAAATTTCTCCTTCCCTTCCTCATTGATCAGTCAGTCAAACAAAAAGTACGTTTTCAATGTCTGCTATGTGCCAGGCACTCTGATAGGTGCTGGGTGTTCAGAATAAGCAACAGAATACACAGTTCTTACTTCTTAATTGTTCATATCTATCGTCTGCACAATAGTTGTCCACCTTTCACAGTCAAAGTAGATAAACAAGCACACAGCTTTTCTTAAGAATAATGCATTAGCATTTAATTTCTTCATTTGGGCATTACATTATCTTAAACTTCCAAATCTGGGTTAACGCAGATGCCAGGGAAGTACTCTTGGCATGTAATATTTAGGGGCCTGAGACACTAAACACCCTAATCTTCAGTTCCATTAGCAAAGAATTGTCTAGTACAACATGAAAATAGCAACCCCCTTCTCTTTGAGAAATACTTTTCTTTGAGAAATACTTTTCTTTGAGAAAGTGTGCTATCTGTCAATGACACTAAATTAACCAAGATGGCTAACAAATTCAAAAATTAAGGTCAACCCTAGATACCACAGTTATGGAGTCACAATGATTCGCTTCACCGTATCCATAGTTTTCGAATGTATGTGACTGTCTGTGTCTCCTGACTTGCATTACAGTACCCCTGCTGGAAAAGAAATTTCACCTTAAGCTCAAGCTTATTTGTTAGTGATCTTAGCATCTCTGTATCTGATCTCTGTTGCTGTGTTACAAACAATTTCAGTATTTAATGAGTTAAATCAAGTGAGTTAAAACAACAATTTCAGTATTCAGTGAGTTAAAACTCAAAAAAAAAAAAAAAAAAAAAAAAAAAAAAACAACATCTATTTATTTAATATATGACTCCAAAAGTCTATAGTTGAGACTGGGCTTAGCTGCTCAGTTGTTCTGGTCTCTGCTGGCTCCCTCAGTTATGTTTAGCTGGTGGCTATGTTTCTGGTATTGGTTGGGTGCCTGGTTTTCTCCATTTATTTTTCACCCTCGAGTAGAGTAGCCTAGCCTTGCACACTTCATGTTGGCAGAGGTCTGGGAGAGAACGTGGAAATATGCACTGTATCAGCCAAAGCAAGGCACAAGGCCAACTCAGATACAAGGGATGGAAACACAGACTCTACTGTTCAATGAGAAAAGCCTTGAAGTCATATTACAAAGGGTGTGGATACAAGGTAAGGTAAAGAATATTTGTAATTGATCTACCACAATTTTGTGTAGCTCTTCTGAACCCAATAACCGTGCACACACACGTGCGCCCGCAGACACTTTTTCTCCTTTCTTTATACTCCTAGTCACTAACGCAACTAGGAAGACTCAATATTCAGTTTAACAACTAGCTGTAGACTTCTACTGCCATACTTTATCTTAAGATTGTATTTACTTGAATACAAGTATTGGCAAACATGGATTTTCCTTCTTTTTAAGATGCCAGGGTTGAGTGATCTCCATTAGACGGTAGTCAAACCACAGGTAAGTCCTCGTATTCCCGGGTTCTTCTATTTCCACCATCTTCCTCCCCTTCCCTTTCAACCTCTTGCCTGGAAAGCTTGGTAGTTAAACTCACTCAAGTTGTTATAAGTAAAATTATATCCAAGTCATTAAGAAAATAGTAAGAATGATAAAATAAGATGGATGAAAATACCTTGAAAATTCATGGCTAATGATACTAAATTGCAGTGGTAAAGATTTCAATTAGACACTTGGAAATACTTCTTGATTATTATAATTTAAGATATTGGCAAGTTATTTAAAGGAAAGCAATGTTTTCTCTAGAGATTTACAAAAAAATAGTAGACCACTTTATTGGTGGAATGCCTTTAATGAAATAAGGCCAACATATATTGGGCTACATTAGGTGAATTTCTGATAACATGTAGTTCAAAGACAGAAAAAAAATTCACCACTTATAATATTCTACCTTGAGTAGAAAGAATGTATTTAAAATAAATTATACCATAGAACAAAAAATACCTGTCATTATTCCTGCTCCAATGGTAGATACGGAGCATCTTTAACTTTACATTCTGGAAGGACATCTGTTAATACAGTCTCCAGACACCTCTGTGGAAATACCTCAAATAATCACCCTCAGTTTATCCAGGTGGGAGAATTTCAGCTAAAAAGTAGATCAAATTTTTCTGTCTTAAAATATGTCAGCTGTTAGGTGAGGCTAAAACCTAAATCCCCAAACCTTTTTTCTAACCTTAACGTGTTTACTTGGGAACCCAAGTTTCCTTTTTGTTCCTCTGTCCCTCATTTCATATCCTTCCCTCTTTCCCTGCTGAGAATTGCAATGAACTCCCTTATAAAAATAAATGCAGAACTAAAGGAATGCCATACCATAATCCACTGGTCCAAACTGAACTACCAAGAAAAAAATGAATTCATTATTTTAAATAACCAAGCGGAGAATTACCTGTAGAATTTGTTTTTCCTTCCTATGAACATAAAAGTTTATGAAGGGTTAAAATAACATAAATTCTGCTTTTATTCTTTTAATGTAAAATTAAACAGATAAAGTAGACACAATATACCTATCATCCAACCTTAAGTTATCAACTCAAGACCACTTTCCTTCTCTTGTAATAGTTTGAAGCAAATCACAGTCATCATTTCTTTTTTTTAAAAAACAGTAATAGCAAATGCTATTTATAATAAGGGGAAAATCAGCATGACTGCCAGACCCAATGGGCTTCCCTTTGCCAGTTAAAATTCAAGGCGGAATTACTGCATTCTGGTACCTGTACAGCACTCTGAACATAACTTTCTGTCATTCTTTGAAAGAGCAAATGGAAGTCATTTAAACCAGATGAGCAACAGTAGGGAGTTGGCACACCTACAGCACAGGATACACAGCACCACGCACCTATTTCAAGGGAATGAAGAGTGGGTGGCCGGAAGAAAGAAACTCTTTCCCCCATTTAACCTGTAATTTGACAACATCTGTGAAGAATTATCCCCAGCGTTAGCATCATAATTGTTGTATCTAACATCAATCACCAGGGAGGGGAAATTACTTGAAATAGATGTTAATGGCATTATAGTCCAACAACATGAAAGTCAAAAATGAGAGAAATGAGATCTGTAAGACAGTGCCCAAATTAATCAAGGGGCTAGAGAGACACTAAATTGTTCAATACAAAATGAGGTACTATATTTGCTTATATAAGAAGAGCTTAAATTCTAAAGACCATTATCTATTCCATATCTGTGTTAAAAAGTTGAGTATTTTATATCTATTGCTTCAGTATGAACAGCAATATCAGTATGAACATTTTATATGTAAATTTTTTTCAAAAGCAATGCAAACAATGATCCTTTTCCAAATGAATATTACTGATAGAATGATACAGTCACAGTCTTCCAGGAACTTGAACTTTCAACAAGTCTGAGTACATAGCTTGTCTCAAATTTAGCAGCTAACAACTGGGTAGCCTCTAATTACCTGCACCTAATGTATTGAGAAAATATTTATTGGTTTATTGGATTACTGCTTTATAGTTAAGTACTTCTTCAAAATTGGTTGCCCACATTTACATTTTTAAGAATATTCTGTATGTTGCATTTTTAAAAATCTCTTCAAAACATTTTCTTTACTCTCTTTCAAGACATAACATTTCCCTGGTTTTTCTCCTACCTCTTAGCCTGCTTTTTTTTCAGTTCTATAGCTTATTCATCGGCATCCTCAGAACTCTTCAATGTACTAATGCCCCAAATGTGTATTTTTCACTTTAGACCTATCCCTTGAACTTAATACTTATGTATTCAGCTGCTGATGTGTCACCTCCACTTGGATATCTAAGAGCAATCTCAAACTTAACATGCCAAAACTGAGTTCCTGGTCTTTTCTCAACTTTTCCCTTTTACAGTATTTCCACTCTCAGAAGTGGCATCATCACCTTTCCAATTACTCAATCCCCAAACTTTGAAGTAATCTCTGACTCCATTTCACCCATACTTTACAGAATATTCAGCCAGATCTACCTTCAGAATACATCCAAAATCTGACTACTTTTCAAAAATTCCACAGCTGTCATCATATTCTCCTCTATGACCTCTTAATTGAATTATTACACTAGACTCCAAACTGATCTTCCGACTTCTGCCCTTGCCTTCCTAAGTCTATTCTCAGCACAGCAATGTGTGATCCTTTGAAAACAAAATCAGATCTTGTTACTCCTCTGCTCCAAATGGTTTCTCATTTCACTAAGAGTAAAAGCCAAAGTCCTGACAATGACTTAAAACTCTTTCCCACACTCGCACCATCTCTCCTCCCTCCACTCTTTATTATTCCTTAAACACAGGCATGCACCTCCACCTAATGTTCTTTTGCACTTGCTATTCTCTCTTCCTGGGGGGCTCTCTTACTCTTGATACCTGCAAAGACTACTCTCTCACCTCCTTCAGGTCTGTGCCAAAATGGTACTTTCTTAGATTAGCCATCTTCACTATCTAAAATTCCACCATGCCAAAAATCCCTATTTCTTTTCTTTGCTTAATTTTCTTAGTGTAGGACTCATCACCAGCAATCATCACATGCAATCATGTTTTATATTCACTTATTTTATTTACTCTCTGTTTCACTTCATTTGGCTATAACTTGTCTTCTTTTATACCTACGTGGTTGGCAGAGACTTAGAAAATTTGGTTAGAAAAGATTCAAGGTGGTTCATCATGTGTTTTTTTTTTTTTTTACAGTTAAAACCACGGACACTCTACCTTTGTTACTATTTTCAAAAACAATTAAGAGAAAGGAGGACTACCAGGTTCACAAGCACATGCAGCATATAATCTTGCACTTACATATAGTCTGTCAGATATGGATGGGAGTTGATGGAGATGAATGGGGATAATTACTTATTTCTAAATCATATCTATCTCATTCTTCTATGTCCATATGCTTTCTTGACTACTGCCTTTGGCGGAGCAAACAAATGAATTATTCTCATAATTGGTCCATCAGTCTCATAGCCAACATTTCTTAAAGAACCATTATCCAAGCCATTTTACAATGGTTTAATGCAATTCAAGAACTAACTTATGCAAGCTAATTTTAGTAAATACAATATTTTAGGCTAGTGAATTTGGTACTTCACAACCAATATCTCCCTCCACACTTCAAGACTCAGCATTCATTTCATTCATTTCCCAAGCTGCCTGGAGTGTTGGCTGATGATGGCTGAAAGCTGAGTCCCACCCTGGAAATTGCCCAGCCAAGTACATGCTTTATTAACCCAAGAGTCCCTCACATTTAATGACTAGGCAATGGGGTGGGGAGGACTACAGAGACTCACAACTTTCCCCTCTATTTGGGACAATTCTGCAGGGATATCCTAGCTGTAGGACTCCTCTGAAGATTGGCCAAGGTTTTTATTGCAAGTGGACCACAGTTCAACTTCTCCTCTGCTCTATGCTCCTTTCTTTACTTCCTTACTGTGTTGCATCTGAAGACACTTGAACACAAATCTCTTACTGACCACAAATTTCCACCTCATGTTCGGTTCCTGGGAACATGACCTAAGACAGTTGGTGGCAGAGGTGGTCCAAGGAACCAGACTCTAAAAAGGAATTTGGATCTAGCATACCAGCCACCAGACTGGCATTGAGAGACTGGCATCAGACTGGCATTAGTGGTAGGAGATTCAATACCGATAGTTCCTGGCTTATGGTATGGTGCTACCAAGGCTACACTGGTAGAAAATAGTGGAAGGCAATGGATTGGTGGGTTCACTATTTTAGGTGACTGTGGGGTTCAGGGGATGTAGTAATTATAAAGACTATAGATTCAGAAAATTATTGCTGGGGGCGATCAATGTATTGGAGAAAGACAATAAAAGGATGAAGTTACTAATCACAGATTGAAGAGTAATTACAGAAACAAGAAGGCCTTTTTTTTTTTTTTTTTAATTTATTATTTTTTGGCTTCGTCAAGAAGGCCTTTAATTGCCTGCAAAGAGGTTCTGATCTCTCACAGCCAGAATGAAGAAAATGCTGAAGATTACATGCAGAACTTGATTATTAGAATGGTAGAGCTCTAGAGAAGGTAAATTCTCAATGCTGACAAGTCTGACACATCAAAGTCAGAGCTCTGATTGGGTCAGAGGGGGACCCTGAAACTTGATATCAGAACATCTGAAATGGATACACTCAATAATCTTGAATCTTCAGATTCCCTGAAACCCTTTGAGTGAGCAGAAATGGATCCCTCTTCCCTGCTAAAAATCTAGTGATAACCCCTTTATTTGAAGGTGTATAGACAATACTGTCTTGCAAGACAATATATGATAACTTAGGATGTATCCCTACTTCTCTTTCTAATCATTGGACCAATAACTAAGGTTAAGTCACAAAATAAAGCAACCAGCGATATGGTAGGCTGCTAAGGAATGAATAAGACTTACCCTGAGGGAACTGCAGGACCTATTCAGCACATCAGAGTAAAAGCCAGGAGAATATGCCTGGGACTGGATCCTAAGGACACTGAATCAAGGAGAATAGACCATAGTTGGATAAGAGAGAGTTTGTCAGTATGGGGGCACTTTCATGACCACAATACAGAATTTACACCTTGACAAGTTTCTCCAGAGAAGGTGTTACACTACTAAAGTGAGCCCTAAAAACTTGAAGAAGTGGCAACCTGCTGTAAGTGAAGAAAAATGCCAGAACAGCTATAGAAGACAGTGCAAGGAGGGTTCAAAACCTCAAAGAAGCAAGCATAATACAGTGAATATATTGTGTGTGGCTGGAAAAACACACCATTGAACTACGTTGCATGGGAGGGACTATAGGACACTCCATTTACAAAAGCAATACAGAATACATAGGTGAAAGGGGAACAAGCATCTCTAAGGAACTCAGTGGTAGATGTCCTCTCTAAGCCAGGGATGATAATAGAAGATGCATTTATAGTACTGGGCTTCTTTTAGCAACTGAAATGATGGCATCCTGAAATAATAGAGGCTACTACAATAACTGGATAATGTTAATAATAATAATAATTGGATACTAACTGTCAGAAGCAAAGTGTGTGGAATTTCACAATAAGCAATAATATCAGAATGATGACTAGGGCGTCCCTACATGCAAGGAAATATGGACACGTTTAATAGCACACAGTACCCCTAGACAAAAGACAAATGAGCAGTTAACATGAATTTTGCTTAATTTATTCAATAAACTGTCATCAAGGATGGAAGATGAGGAGATTGAGGGTAACCATCCCAATAAAAATTCATGATTTTGCACCTGGTTTCCAGACTTGAGCCAGTTTTCAGACATAGAAACCTCTGACTACCTAAGAGATGGGTCCCCAGAAGGAACCTACAATAGCACAAGTATGTATGATAGTTGTTCCTTCAGTCTTTCTTGAAAGGAATCTTATTTATTTGGGAAATTGTACTCTGGTGAAAGGGAACTACCCAAACTTACCAAGAATTGCATGATGAAGGGTCTGAGTTGATGTCGAAACCCAGAGACCTCCTTAAGTGAGGATGTGTGGAAGGCAGATAATAAATGGAATCCTGGTTCGGGTCCAGCTCACTGTGGGTCCTTTGAGCAAATACAGATACCTTGTGGTCATACCTCCAGACTCTGGAAGTATAGTTGAAATGGACATATTTGGTAGTTGACAGAACCCTCCCATTGTTTTATTGGGAGGGGCAGCAATTCATCTTGATTAGAATCAATACTTATTCTGGGTGTGGTTTGCCTTTCCTGCTTGTGAGGCCTTAATCAGAACTGCTATTGAGGGCTTTCAGATGGAGGGATTCATAGACAAAGGATCCCACATAACATTACATCAGACCAAGGAAACCACTTTACTGCAAAGAAGGTACAGCAGTAGACTCATGGTCATGGGGTCAGCCAATCCAGTAACATACTTTATAACCCAGAAACTACCTCCTGTCAGAATAATGGAACAGCCTTTAGAAAGTACAACTGAAGTCCAGATTTGAGGTAATAATCCAACAGGATGAGGCACCATACTTCAGGATGCAGTATACATCCCAAATCAACATGTGCTACAGTATTCCCAATACATAAATACATGGGTCCAAGAACCAGACAGGAGTCCAGACCAAGTTCACTTGTCATCACTCCTAGCAACCTATTTGGAGAATGTGTGCATTCTACCTCTATACATAACTCTGGGATTTGTGGGTTTAGAGATCTCGTTGCTCAGAAGAGTAATGTTTTCACTAGGGGACATAGCAAGAGTCCACTGAACCTCATCTGTGATTGCCAGAGTTACTTTGGGCTTCTCACACCAACAGACCAGGAGTTAAGGAAAGGAGTCACCAATCTAGCAGGGGGACTTAATGGACACTGATCATCAGGAAAATGTAGAGCTGGTGTTGTTCACTAGAGTCAGGGAAATATATATTTTGCATTTAGTGATCCACTGGGTAGATTATTTTGACAATAAACAAACAAGTGTAGCAATCTTGGTCTAATAAGTGTGTGATAATCAGAGTTTCAAATCTCTCAAGATGAGACTCTAGATCACCCCACTAGGTAAACTTCTAGACCAGCAGAGGTACCAGCCAGGGTGAGTGGCATCTAGAATAGCAGGATAATGTTGAATATCATTGCAGACCTGAGATCTGCAGGTCTTAGTTAGTACTGTATTTCATGTATGAAATACTATATGCCACTATCCTTCTTTTCTGTAAATATACACAAGAAAAGTGATGAACTAAAATCTTAACAGACCTAGTCCCAGTTGAGATGAACTTATAAGAAGCAAGTGGGTCTGAGTGATGCAAAACTTGAAAAATTCCCACTTCGTGGGAAGTGGTGCACTGGCCAGATAAATCCTTGAAAATCAAAGTACTTATTCCCTCAGACCTGGGAGCACTGGCTTCTGGTGGCCCACAGCGAAGTCCCTTCTTCAGGATTATAGTAGATTGAAGGGAACTGTTCACACTAGATCAACACCCTTCCTTGGGGACAAGGCCATATTCAATGACTAAGCAATAATGAGATACAAAAGTCCAGTCTTTTTGCCTCAGTTTGGGATAACTGTGCAAGGCCATTCAAGATTCCAAGCTTCCTGTGGGATCAGTCAAGTCCTCTGATATGACAACATCATAATTTAACGACTCCTTCTGCCCTGACCTAAGGAAGATGGTGATGATCTGTTATCAATTCTTGTTATAAATACTACTATTAATGTTTATTAGAAAATTCACTGTATAAATGTATATACATTTATAAAATATTTATATTATATCCATAAATATAGAATATAATTTATATATAAATATATGTATTTACTCTAATATATATATATATGTGTTTATATATTCACACACACATACATACATATACATAAATTTGCACTTAAACTTTGCTAATATTGGCACTGCTTTTTATAGTGATGGTAAAGACAAGAGATGGAGGTCAAGCCTATTTTCTCAAAAAAATTATCCCCATCCAAACCCTCTTGGTATATTTGGTACATGGTCAAGATGAGTCTTATTTTTTTTTAAATATGGCATTATTATTACTTTGAATAATACCAGCTAACCTTTACTGATTATTACATATCATGCAGTACACTGATGAATGGCAATGGCAGTAAAGAGGGATAGAACTCAAGCAAATCTCTGCTCGTAAGAGAACATTTTAAGAGAAAACATGGTTCTGTTCAGCAAAATACAGCTACGTGTAGCTCAGAAAATGTACATACACCCTGGGGTCCTATTGCAATAGAATATCTTTAGAGTAAAACAAATTCAAATTTGATATTATTGATTTAACATCTAAATTGTGTTTATGCTTGAAAAATACGGCAAATATAGAATTCAAGCTCTATATAAAACCATTTACTTGTAAGCTAATCAATTACACAAAGAAATGCCAAGTCTTAGTTACATGAAATCTAAAAGCCAAAATATTAGTTGACACAGTAAAATAGATTTTGATGTAAAGACACAATATTCTCAAGAAGACCGACAGTCTGTTCCACTAGCCTAGAAAGCAGAGTGAAGGAAAATGCTAAAGATTCCCAAAATAAAGATATGAGGAGCCCTTCTCTGCTAGAACTGTGGAAGTGAGAAGTGGTTAGGTTGTATAGGTGGTCTCTAGCAAGTTTTAATTAAATTGAGCAATAAAAAACTGCCCTTTATGGTGAGAAAGAACTCATAAATTTTTTGTACAAATGCCAGGTAATGCTTACATTAGTGTCCTTGAGGGGTTTTGTTTTTGCTGTTTTTCAGCTCCGTAAAGGTTCCACCTAAAAAAATAATGAAGATCCTAGTCTTCCTTAAATGTTTCGTGAATCAAAGCTACTTCACATGTTTGTCCATGGTAACTTTGGCAATCTAAGTCTATCACACAGCAATAAAAAAAAGTCAGGTTAACTTTCAAGAACTCATACTATCTTGTTATTTCTTCCTTGAAATGAGCCACATTAAAAATTTGTTGATTAGGGATACGCTAATCAACATTCTGTTCCATGAATGATATATTCTAGGGAATTTGCTTGTTTCATCTGTCCCTTCAAAAATTCTGCCGTCTTTCCAGTCAAATATGTCCTTCATGAGACATCCGAGTTATTTCTCTGAAACCCAAATTTGTCATGTTCCTCTCCCACATAAAAATGTTCCCTGGATCCCCACAACACTAGGATGAAGTCCAACCTGCCTTTCTATCCTCACCATCTACCTCTCCTCCCTGTTACCAGTCACCTAGAATTATTTATTGTTCTCAATGTGTTCTGTTTTACCCAGCTCCATTTTTGTATATAAATTACTCCATACACGGAGTGACATGCTCATGTTGTCCATCAATATCCTTCTGTTTGTACAGTGCGATGGAAAGTAAAGGGCGCAAGTTTTGGACTCAGAAAGATGTGACTTAAAGTCTCAATTTGCTAGAAATGTGACCTTGAGGAAAAATGTAATCTTAGTCTATTTTCATTGATAAAATGGTGATAAAAATTACCTTATAAGATTGTGGTGATTGATGAATAAAGTATTTAATGCATCAACGTATCCTATTGTGTCTTAAACATAACATGTGCTCAATAAATAGTAGCTATTATAATTTTCATCATAAAAATGAGAGCCCCTCTGTAAATACTTCCCTGATTCACCCATGCAAAGTTAGATACTCCCAATAGCATCTTGGAGTTCCAATAGCAAGTTACAGAAATTGCTATTATGGAACTTGTTATAACTTTTGCATGCTCTTCTGTTTTTCCTTTGTAGCAAGTTTCTAAGTTTACCATCTGTAGAAATCTTTAAATATTTTCTTCCTGCTTCCATTCTACCTTTGATATAACTCTATTAGTTAAATCATTACAGAATAGTATAATTACTTTGCATATTCATTTGCCTCAAATTGTTACGGACTTTGAGGGAAAAGTTTATAGCAGAGGTTGGCGGCTGATTGCCAAACCCTTTTCCTCTTACTCCTTGTCATAAAACTAGACTGTATTTCCCAGTCTCATCAACAGTTAAGTGTGGCTACAGGAGTGTGTTCCAGCTAACACATTTTGAGCTGGATCAATTTGTATCATACATCCAGGCCGGGTTCAAAGACATCACTCATACATTATCCACTTGCTCTTGTCCTTCCAGCATGTTGCAAATAAGCACAACTGTGGAACATCGTGTTAAATGTGGCTCCCAGGGACCAGAAATGGAGGGACTCTGGGTACCTGAATCACTACTTTGAGGAGGGACACTTACAGATCAGGGACAATCTGTCAAGGACCAAGTAGTAAATATTTTCAGCTTTGTGTGCCTTATGATCTTTGTGGCAACCACTAAACTTTGTCATTGTAGAGCAAAAGCATCTGTCATTTAGAGCAAGAGCAGCTAAAGACAATTCGTAAATGAATGGCTGTGTTCCATTAAACTTTTATTTACTGAAATTTGAATTTTATAGGACTTCCACCTATTATGAAATAGTATTCTTGTTTTGATATTTTCCAATCATTTAAAAAAGAAATAACCATTTTTAGCTCAAGGGGTTTAAAACCCAGGCAGGGACCCTTGGACTGTAATGTGCCCACTCCTGCTAGGCCACTGAAACTTCAGAGCTTACTAGTTACAAAAATAGTTGTTAACTTACAAATGCAAGAGCAGTCATTTATTCATTTGTGTATTCCTAGGAACAAATATGGCACATAGTAGGCAGTCAATAAATTGTGCAATGAATGAATTAATAAACGAATGATGAATTTAACCTGACTCTACTTTTGTCTTAGGAAATCATTCAGAAATTATGCCAAGCTAAACAAATTGGCATAAATCCCATAGTTCCTCAACGCTGTACTGTGTCAAGTACTCTGAATATTTTACATAAGTATTTGAGGATAATAAAAATGTACTTAAATTTCAACATATTTATGGAAAAATGAGATTCAGAAACATATAAAAGGCCAAAGTACTGCATTAGTCAATATGGAAACTACAATGATAAAAACTAGACTTTCTCATAATAACCAATGCACTAAGATAATATTACAATAAAAATTCATTGTCAGTGTTGATTTTAACATTATCTTAAAATCAAAAGCTTGAGAGAAAGTAAGATAGATTCATTTAAGGATTATTTGCTCTCATTCCATCCTGGCTCTTTCTCTGCAGCACTTATCTTGATTGTAAAACACTCATTATTTGTTTTGTTACTTATTTAATGCATTCTTTTCCAATTAGATTTTAAGCTATTTGGTGGCAGGACCTTGTCTATTTTACTTCTATGTTGTCAGCAATTATCCCATTTCGTGGCACCTATGAGACATTAAATACATATTTGTGGGTTGAATGGATAAAGCATACATATGATTCTGTTTAATTAAATAAAAGAGAATAGTTGGAAGACTATTATGAATCACATGAAATTTTATAAAAGTCAAGTGTACTCTGCCAAGTAACTCCAAAAAGAAAACAGATATCTTCCAAATTCAGAAATAAAATCCATAAATTAAAAAAAAAAAAGATTGTTCTTCTGAACAAAAATGGTCCTTAAATCTTTCTAGTAAAGAAGAAATGGGATTCTTCCGAAGAAGCAACTATGTCCTTTTCATTATATATAAGAGGAAGAAAAACAGCTGTTGTTGAACTCGGCTAAAGGAAGTCTGAAGCCTGATAACAAACGTAGTAGTCACAGTTAAGTTTGCTCCGAGTTAAGCATGCCAGACCAATAGAAGACCTCAGAGGAACTTCAAAAGCCTGAATCACCTAAGCACGCTGGCAAAGAATGACATTTTTAATCACCTTAGGTCGATTTATAAGGCTGGAACTCTCTCAAACATCTAGCAATTCCCTAAGCTTAATTCAGGTACATATAGTTCCAAGCTCATAAGGTTTTAGCCTTGGTGTCATAGAATCAGAACAGAAAATGAAAATACTGCCATATAAACAGAGCTAGTGTTTCAGCCACACATCTCCCTTTTAAGAGAGTATATGGGGACACAGAGAGGGAGAACAATTCTCAGATATATAGCCCACCTAGGTAAAGCACTTTCAAATGTACTTCATTTATTTATTTTAGGCCATTTTTGGCTCAAAATCATGCAAAATTACTGTCTTTAGTTTCATTCTGCTCTTTTGAAATAGTCCAGATTTTGTGCTAAGAGTTTAAAGCCACAGCAAAGAGCTAGGCCAAGAGGGAAAGCTTTTGAAGAGTTCTCACAGCTGTGAAAACACAAGCCTCAGGCTGTGTGTAGAGTTACTTCAAACAGCTGCTTCAGGTGACTAAACACCTTGAGTCTCATTCATCAAGTGTTGTTTATACTGGCTGACAGACCAGACTTGGAGAATTAACTCAGAGAAAAAAGATGTACTACATACCAAGTATGGGAAAGGAACCCTAGTTCTTTAAATCTGAAGCAAAGAACAAAAATAATAATAATAACTTGAGTAATTTAAAATCAAGCAGAACAGGAATAATTTTATTTTATGTTAATACGTATTGCGATACCCTTGGCATCTTTACAATCAAAGGAGAAACAAAACTGATGGTTTGCCACTTTTTGATCCTGTGAATAAAATTGAGATGGATAACTCCTACGTGCAGGGAAACACCTTAAATATATGGTCACAAAAGTTCTCATTAATTATCAGTGAGCACAACATTGAAAGAGTAGACATAAATAATGCATTTTCATTATTTTTAAAAAGGAAAATATGGCTTTCTTCTTGCCTGGATTCACTGTCTTATTGCAAACATTGTCTCATCAAGTCTTGGCCATAGTGTTCATCACCCAGTATTAAAAAATTCCTTCATCTAATCTAGTCAAAAAGGTGACATGATAATATATTTTAAACCATGTAACTATTTGCATGGATCAAAAGAAGAATGAAATAAAATGACATGAGTCAGTGTCAGGGGAAGTGTTACTAGTTAAGAAAGCTTTAAATATTGAAAGCCAGTTTTAATATTTCCTTTTAATCTAGAAATATGTCACTTGGTAATTTTTTCTTTACAACATCAGCGTGGTTACGGACATTTACCATGGCTCCATTCAGCACTAAACGGGAGAATCTACCTTACACTCTCCTTTATCATGGCCGATGTTGTTGGTTGTCTCTTCTACTGCAATGAGTTTATCAATTATATTATGTCAGGTTTCAAAAGTTAAACCTCTTTTAAGCACCACCCCCATTCACTAGCTCATAAGTGATATTTAAATATTGCCTCTATTTTTCTGCTCTTTTTTCCAGTTCAAAAACGGCTTTCAATTTGTTTTAATCAATGTGCTTGAAAGCGGTTCTCAAGCTTTATTGTGCATAGAAAGGATGTGGGGAACTTGTGGAAATGCAGATTCTGATTCACCAGGTCTAGGAAGTGCCTGAGATTTTGCATTTCTAATAAGCTCTCAAGTGAATACTCATCAAAGGACCATACCTTGAATAGCAAGGCACTGAAGAATACTAGTCTTGAAGAGCAAAAGGGAAAGACAATTTTTTTTTTTTTTTTTTTTTTGCAGTACACGGGCCTCTCACTGTTGTGGCCTCTCCCGTTGCGGAGCACAAGCTCCGGACGTGCAGGCTCAACGGCCATGGCGCACAGGCCTAGCCTCTCCGCGGCATGTGGGATCTTCCCGGACTGGGGCACGAACCCATGTCCCCTGCATCGGCAGGCAGACTCCCAACCACTGCGCCACCAGGGAAGCCCAACAAATTTTTTTTTTTTTAAGGTTAAGCGTTTTCTTTCCTAGCTATACAAGGATAGAGACAAACATTTGTTGTCCAACCATTAGGCAAAATGATGATGAAAAAGGTTATAGAGTATGTTCTACTATTTAAAGTATAGAACTAAAGACTAAAGAGTTATATTATTGTACATTCAATGCCAAGGCATCCCAAAGAGGTCAGGGACATTAATCCAAATAGGACACAAATGTGAAAAATAACTTTTCATCTTTCAATATCATTGTCTATAAGATAATGATAGGTGATGCGTGTGGGGGGAAATGTACCTGGGAGGAGAGTGCTGGCCACATCCGAGCACTAACAATGGCTTCAATGGAAGAAAACATAATTTTCATTAGCAAAGAAATAAAAGATGCAAGCAAACAAACAACAAAGTCAGGAACTACAGAGGCAAAGGAAATTATGGAAAGCATGAAAAGGGAATATATACTGAAAATCTACCATTCTAAAAATAAGAATCCTTTGACACAGCTATTGCATCCATTTTATAAATGAACACAGTGAGTCCCCATTGGGTTATTGGATTATTTATGTAAATGCAGGTAATAGCTGTCGGAGATTTTAATCCAACTCCCTCAGATTTAAAGTTTGTCTGTCTACCATTGTTCTGACTCTCAAAACTAGGACAAAAGGACGATGTAGGCACTAAAGAAGTAGTTGATACTAACAGTGCTCTAAGAAAAACTGAGAAATCAAGCAATATATGAGTTTTGAGAAGGGTTACAGAAAGTCAACTTGAGAAGTGTAGTAGGAAAGAAAGGTGAACAGGAAATAAGTGATGAGTAGTGGGAAATAGGCACTGAATGGTAAATGTTCTGCAAAATGGATAACATACCCTGGTTACTGAGAATTAATTATACAAGGTTTAGCACTGGCTTTTCAGATCTGGGGCATTACGTACGTTCCCATTTAATCTCAGATGCTTTATATAAAACATCAGACCAGTACATTCAAATTACTGAGTAATGACTGTCTACCAGTTACTGTCAGGGACTGAGTTAATGAAACTTTATAAGGTTCATCAAAATATATGTGTGAGAAAAAACAGTTGGCAAAGAGATTCTTGGTGATATTAAAACAGCTTCACAATGAATGCTTAAAGATAAAGTAATTGAATCATTCTCTCAGATCAGTTTAAAGATAAGGGTGTTCCTGAATCACAAAAATATCAATGTTTCTCTTGCCACTGTCTTGTGAGACAAAGACATGTGTTATGTACAATACAGAAATATGATTTGCAGAATTAAATTGTAAAGAGAAAGCAATGTAAATTTAAGAATGACCTAGACACCCTATATGAAATTTGTCTCCAGGGAAAAATCTCTTTCTGCCTAGTTACAGATATGAGTGAGGCAATAAAGCACTACAATAATCTGAGTTAATCGGCTTTGATGATTCCGCCATATAACGGTGGGGGTAGGGCATGACAACAAAACCAAACAAACGAACTACTCCTCATTACGCATTTCAGGAAACTGGTAATGTTGCTGAATAGAGAATGCTAGCAGAGGGTAGTGCTTGCTGCTACTCTCTCGTGGGGTCAGTGGTGCCAGCTTCCTCAGATAGTCTCTGCATTTCTGTATTTGTAACATTAACGATAGCCCATATATTCTGGCTCCCTTTGCCAGATGGCAGAAAAATAAAAATAAAAATCTGAATTGTACTGTATCTAATTTATTTCTCTAAGGTTTGGGTTGATGTTTTTCTCCTCTACAAAATTGAGACTTGTTTTACAAAGTAAAAAAGTAAGCTGGAAAAGGAAGGCATTCACAAAAATCCTCCTGGGGAGAGTCCCTGAGGATCAGAGGGCGCTCTGCTATCATCCACTTTAATGTAATTTTTTTAAAAAAATTTTTTGAAGTATAATTGATTTACAATGTTGGGTTAGTTTCAGGCACACAGCAAAGTGATTCAGTTATATATATATATATATATATTTCAGATTCTTTTCTCTCATAGGTTACTACAAAATATTAGGCATAGTTTCCCATGCTATACGGTAAGTCCTTTTTCATTACCTATTTTGTATATACAAGTGTATATATGTTAAACCCAATCTCCAAATTTACCCCCCCCTCCGCCAACTTTCCCTTTGGTAACCGTAAGTTTGTTTTCTATGTCTGTGGGTCTATTTTTGTTTTGTATATAAGTTCATTTGTACCATTTTTTTTAGATTCCACATATAAGCAATATCATATGGTATTTGTCATTCTCTTTCTGACTTACTTCACTTAGTATGATAATCTCTAGGTCCTTCCATGTTGGTGCAGATTGCATTATTTCATTCTTTTTTATGGCTGAGTAGTATTCCATTGTGTGTGTGTGTGTGTGTGTGTGTGTGTGTGTGTGTGTGTGTGTATATCTCACATCTTTTTTATCCATTCATCTGTTGATGGACATGTAGGTTGTTTTCCATGTCTTGGCTGTTGTAGATAGTGCTGCAGTGAACACTGGGGTGCACGTATCTTTTTGAGTTATGGTTTTCTCTGGATATATGCCCAGGAGTGGGATTGCAGGATCATTTGGTAGCTCTATTTTTTACTCTTGTTTCTGTTCAACAAAGGATTTTCTCTCTGCTCTCCTAACCATTATATGGTGTGTCAGGAGGCAAATTTGAAGCCATATATTCTTCTCCTATCCTATTTAAATTCTTACCAAAAGTTCATTTGCTT
Source organism: Neophocaena asiaeorientalis asiaeorientalis (assembly GCF_003031525.2). Classification (NCBI taxonomy): domain Eukaryota; kingdom Metazoa; phylum Chordata; class Mammalia; order Artiodactyla; family Phocoenidae; genus Neophocaena; species Neophocaena asiaeorientalis. The sequence continues at coordinate 4,963,998 of NW_020173124.1, read as the reverse complement.
AGAGAACTAATATTCCACAAGAGAGCAAGTCTCAAGAGGAGCTGTTACGATCACCTGTCACTGGAATTTTCAGGAATTATAGAATAAATAAAATCAGTGTTTATTTATATGATTCCACCTAAAAACGACTGCTTAAACATTATGAAAATTTGGACTCCAGTCTGCATGCATACTTTTATTTACTTTATGGCATTTATTTTTGTTTCTTTCTCTCTATATAGATTTTCCTCCACCTGTGTACCTAAGAATACCCTGAGAGTACCACTGAGTAAATCTTTCAAGACTGCTGTGTGAATCCTGTAGTCACTGCCTTGCAAACAGATTGGAGCCGGTAGCTTACATGTGCTTCTGATTATGTTAATGAATTAGAGGTCAGGCCCTTTGACTCTTCAGTTAAAGCAATCTGAATCCAGTTAAAGGTAAAATTAAACTAAAAAGAGTTTTGGTTACCTCATAATCTCACCCAAAATAGCTCATTTAATATGTACTGAAATCTGGCATAAATAAGAGTCTCTTCTTTGATCTATGTACAACAAAGCTAGCAAATATAATCTCCTCCACTCTAAGAATGATAATAAAATATATATTTTACTCACTGAAGTAAATACAATTACTCAAATTTTCCACCTAATGCATGGTGGTAAATTCCATCCCAACTTCACAAGGTGAAAATAGTCAAATATGGACAAAATTGGCTCCAAGTTTCAATCTGCTCTTTCGAAAGTTTGGAAAGACAGCTGCCTAGCATTCTAGCCACCTTGTGTTAACACAGCAATAAAGCACAGGGTAGAATACTACTTCCTAGAATGGGTTTCTGGGACAAATGGGCTCTACTCACACATCAGTATGTCAACACTTTGGGACTTGGTGGCTCCCAGACTCAATGGAAATATTCTATTTGTGAATATGTTTGAGTTCAACATAACTGAAAAAAGAAAAAGAAAATACAGTCTTTAAAAGCTGTAAGCAGCTGGTGAAATAAGCGTTGGCCCCTCTCACATTTCTCATGGCCAAACCCACTTGTCCAAATCCATGAGCTATAGGAAGAGAAGAGGATCATGAATGTCTTAATTTTGGTCATGGATGTGAAGGTTAAAATAGATGCGCAAGGCCAGGTTCTTTAATAAAATCTGTTCCAGAAAGACTTCTCCCATGAAAAAAGAAATGATAAGGTGTGGTGTGGAAAAGAGATCCGTATCCAACATAATATTTTCTTTTGAAGATCAGACCATCTTTAAAATGATAAGGCAGATTAATTTTACTAATCATGAGGACTTGATGAAATATTGTACAACTGATTATTAATTCAAGTAGATTTGTGGTAAAATGTTATTAGTCAAGATTTATTAGGCACAGAAATGGTCTAAGCACTTTATATGTTTGAAATATTAATGCCCACACCTGATGAAGCAGTCCTATTATTATCAGCACTTCACAGATGAGAAACCTGGAGCAGAGGGCTTAAGTAACTTGTCCCACAGGAGATAAGTGATAGGAAGTGGAGCCACAGTTTACATCTGGGCTAATTCCAGAGTCAGCATTTTTATCAAGTGACCACTCAACCTGAGTAATTTCTTCAAAATTTTGCTTTTTATATTACTACTATCACAGGGGAGGATGGGATCTTTAAATTAAATTAGATCTTGAAATTAGGTGGTGGTCTTCCCCTGACACTACCAAATTCTGGCATCATGTAGGTCTCAATGAGCAGCTCACTGACTCACCCCAAGACTCCAGCAAAGCAGAGCCTCTGAAGGCAAGGGAATAAGAACAGTTATGGGAAATGAGGCTACTTAAGCACTTACGAATTTACATTTAGCCATGAAAAACTTATTGAAACTATTTGTAGTGCCTTTACCCTGCGTCAACTTAGCTTAGCTAGAACTACATTTTCCAGAATTCCTTTTCCTATAGGTGACTGGGTCAGAGTTGGTCGCAATAGAAATTTGTGTGAGATTTGCAAGGCAGAAGCAAAGAAGCAGGCATTTTTATGGTCTAAGTCATCGTAGGGAAGGCCCTGTTGGCGTTCACTCATGTAAAAATTGTTTTTGCTCTCGCTCATCTTGTTGGTACAGAGAGCAGCCAGGCTTACTGGACCTCTTCCTTCAATGTCCCAGAACCATGCGCAAGGCACATGTGCAGAAGGGGTGCCAGTAGAACCTACGGACATTGGAGGCAGTGAGAGACAGACGTGATTCTGGGGTGCCATCAGAGGTTCCTATTATTTCTTGCTCTCTCCTACTTTATGTCTATCTGCCCTTCCCAGCTGATGTCTTTGCTGACACTAGGCCCATTATATAGACTGCTCAACCAGAATTGTATAACACTTAATTGCTTCATTAAGTTTCTTATTCTGTATCACTAGAGTGGATCTGCTCCTCTTTTTTTTTTTTTTTTTTTTGGGGGACACGGGCCTTTCACTATTGTGGCCTCTCCCATTGCAGAGCACAGGCTCCAGATGCACAGGCTCAGCAGCCATGGCTCACGGGCCCAGCCGCTCTGCGGCATGTGGGATCTTCCCGGACCAGGGCACGAACCCGTGTCCCCTACATTGGCAGGTGGACTCTCAACCACTGCGCCACCAGGGAAGCCCAAGATCTGCTCCTCTTAATGAACCCTGAACAGTATACCAGTCATTCCTCGTGGATTGCTCTTAGCAAACTTTTAGAATTTGGGACTACAGATGCTATCAGTGATAGCCTATCATGGCAGAAAAGACAAAGATCAGAAAAATGTAGTATTTCTTTAAAATTGGAGTGAGGGAGAAAGTTCAATTGGAACAAAGAGCATGCAATATATGAACAATCAAATAAAATATACTATACGGCATTTATCAAGTGAATTTTACTCCTCTCATACTGCATTTATTCCACATATCATATGATTTAAGCATGGCTTCATGGCAATAGAGTAACATGGAATTTCTGAAGCAGAAATTATCTTGCTCATAGAAAAATGGAGACAACTATGAGTATCATTTATTCAGTGATTTGAACCTGGCTGCAGACCTGGTCTCCATGTGGGTATACCTACATATTGAATAATGGCAGCAAGAAATAGAATTTGATGTCGTATAACTAGCTAAATTCCACCTGCCACGACCCTCAGGAAAAACTACATTTTCGCTAACACCACCTACCCACAAGAAATGAATAGAGACAGCCTAAGGCAGTTGTGTCCATCCTAGCTGCCAGAACCAAACTATATGTGATGACCAACTAGTTGTGAAGAAAAAAAAATAAACAAAACAAAAAAAAACGTCAGAGAGTTAAGAAACTTAATGTATTAAGCACTTCCAACTCTGAGAGGAAATCCACAGCAAATTTCAGTACAGCTAGGTTAGTCATATGGCCTGGTTTTCTCTGGATACCCTGATCTATGCTCAATTTACCAGAGAAAATATTCACAAACTTCTCTTTCATTCTCAAGTATGTCACAGTTTTGATAAAAATTATCTTTTACCCTAGTAATAAGCCAATCACATGATCAGATGAAATAACAACAGTAGCTAACTTGTACTGAGTCCTAGTATATGACAGGAACTGTCCTATGAAATTAACGTATTACTTTATTTAGTCCTGGCAAACCCCCTCCACCTTGAGGGAAGTATCATTAGCACCCTCTTCCGTAAGAAGCCTGAGCCACGTGGAAATTAGCAACTCCCCAAAGCCCATGTGGTTGTAGGTGGCAGAGCAGAGCAGTTGAAATGCAGAGACCTTAACCATTATGACAAACTACAATAAGAATCTAAGACGGACAGTGGATGGAGACCCCCTGGGTCTGAATAAAGAGAATCTCCCCAGTTTCTGCCCCTCCAAAGTGCTTCAGTTTCCCCATATATTTGCTAGTGCTCTATACCAAAACATGTGATGGTTGATTTTATGTGTCAACCTGGCCAGGCTATGGTGCCCAGTTGTTGGATTATACACTACATGTTGCTGTGAAGATATTTTGTAGATGTGATTAACACTTATAATCAGCTGACTTTCAATAAAGAGTACCCTCCATAACGTGGGTGGAGCTTATCCAATCCATTGAAGACCCTGAGAGCAAAAACCGAGAATCCCCAGATAAGAAGGAAATCAGCCTCAGGACTGTACCATAGACATCTTGCCTCTGGAGTTTCTATTTTTTCTGGACTGCCCTATGGGCTTGGGGTCAAGACTGTGACCTCAATTCTTGCCTGAGTTTCCAGCCAGTGCATCTGCCCTACACATTTTGGACTTGCTGGCCCCCACAATTCTGTAAGCAAATTTCTTAAACTCTCTCTCCTTCTCATTTACATCGGGAGCATATACTACTCTTTTTCTCACTTTACAGGTGAGAAAACTGATGTGTTAAAGATACTAACTTACCCAGTCAATGTTACATACCTACACAGTGATAAAGTGTAATATTTACCCAACCTAACTGACCTCAGAGACTTGGTGCTTAGTCACTAAACTACATTGCAACCCAGGGACACACAAGCCCAAAAGTCAACGAAGCAGGATGAGAAAAGTCAGAGATTTGAAGTCAAGACTCCTAAACTATAAGTCAAGTTTTAAAAGCTACAACCAAGTGCTCTTGAGTAACTCAGTTTCCTCTTTAAGCTCCAGATTTTCTATCTATAAATAGAGGAAAAGAGCTGCCAATAACCTTGATATAAAGATAAAAATATGTCAACATATAAAAATGTAGGCATCATTTTAATTTTATCTTCCATAATTTTATCTTCCAGATAAAATTGTTCCAGAATTCATATCCTGGTCTCTTTCTCCCACTGACCACAAATGTCCTGGCATACTGAACATAAAAGTAACTCTTGGGACTTCCCTAGCGGTCCAGTGGTTAAGACTTCGCTTTCCAATTCAGGGGGTGCGGGTTCCATCCCTAGTCAGGGAGCTAAGATCCCACATGCCCCAGGGCCAAAAAACCAAGACAGAAAACAGAAGCAATATTGTAACAAATTCAATAAAGACTTAAAAAAATAAAATAAAATGACCTTCTAAAAAAAAAAAACAAAACTCTTGCATCAGGAGGCCTAGGATACAGCACCCACTGTCCACATAATCCCTTTTCATTTACTGATATTAACACAAGGAACACCAGAACATTTTATTAGCATAGAGGCTTTGACATAGCACCAATACTTTTCTTAACCCTTTAGATTAGTATATATGTGTGCATATACATATCCATTTAACATTTAAACATGTTAAAAATTGAGGATCTGAACATTTGTAAAAAGGAAATAAGAAAAGAAAAAATAGGACCAAATGAGCAAAGCAATTAAAGTGGAAAAAAAAACACCTTGAAAAAGCAATAAATAGTAAATGATTTAATAAAATGTTAGTGTTTGGTGAAACAAAGCCAATTAAAAAACAAACACAACACTATGTCAGACACTGTAGCAGAGTAGAGACATGAGAAATCTTACCAAATCAGGAAAAATCCAGGTCCCTTTAAGGGAAAATTTGCCAAATCTTGTTTAAAAAATCCTTCACAATGCACTTACTTTGTTCAGAATATTTCGAGTGCATATGAAAGTCTATGTTCATGATACTGCATTTTCATTATTCTTAAAGATGTAATAGTTTCTTTACTTAAATAGCTCCGTGTTTTTTCTTTAACTGAGCAGCAGCACAGCCTTCAGGTGTGTTTACACTCAGCAAGAGGAAAGGTAAGAATTCGGAAGCAAGAATGAGGATAGGAGAAATGAACAGAAAAATCAAAGAAAAATACAGGGGAAGCCAAAACAAAGAAGAGAAGGCAATTTATTTTAGCAATATGGTGAACTGAGGAGAAAAAAGGACTGTCTAATATGGTAACTTGCAGGGACAGACCCAAGTGAGCTTACTGAGTCATTTTATGTGAAAGTCAAATCATAACTAATAAATTTAAAGCACTGAAGTCCATTTGGCATATCGTGTATGGTAAATGAAATTGTCTGTTTTGCTTCCATACGGTCACGATACTTGGGAGAAGATTAGGCAAACGGCTGCATATACCAAAGGGGTTGTTAATTTTTTTTACTGGTACATTGAGCCAATGTAGTTAACTCTATAGATTCGGACCCTAGACTCCTCCTATGTACCCTCACATCATTGATGTTAATAGGAAAAGGGTATGTAAAAGAGATAGATGAGAGTTAAGCTGGCAAAGAAAATGCAGCTTTCTGTCTTTGTTCTCAAGACAGGATAGAATGATATACTAACTAGTTTCCTCAGCTCATTCTGTAGTAATGTTTTTCAGACCTTAGCTCTTTCCTCCCTTTTCTACTACAAAGGGAGCATATGGCGCCACAGCCTTGCACAAAGAAAAGAAAACATGGTAGTAAATTATCTTAAATACACCTGAACTTATGATAGCCAGAGTCAAGCTTTCCCTAGAAGGGTTTTTTTTTTTTTTTTCACATAATTCTAGATTTATTTTGCCATTTAAATGTTTATTTTGGCTGAAGTCAAAATTTAATTTGTTCTTCAAAGAAACGTAACAATGGAAATACAAAGAGGAAGCTTTTGTTCGCTCCCTGGGAGTTCTGAAAAGTAATAATTATAAAATGATAAGATTCTAAATGAAAATGTCCCTTGGAAAGGTTGAGGTTGACAGTGGCACAGACCTATGTGAAGGGAAAAAAGTCACATTATATTCATGAACATAAATATAACCAGATGATGTAATTTTACATCTTTTGATGATTTATTATATAAATGTTTCATACGTTTGAAATGAAACCCTTTCTAAACATAAATGTTCATTACAAGTCGCAGAAAATACTTCAAGGATAGTACTCATAAGCTAGTATTACTATTAAAAGAGAATTAATAGATCAATAATATAAACTAAGAAAACTGATACATACACACACACACTAAATCAGAGAGTAACTCATTATGACAGATATTTTTACTTATTTCTAGTCATGTCATTCAGTCTGTATTGAACAACTGCTCTGATGAGCCACTGCATTATGATCTCACTTGTCACTTGGAAATACACACACACACACCCCACACCACACAGACACATATACAACCACCAATACAATGACAGCAAGTTTGTAATTTTAAAAAATCAAATGTCTATTTTATAATTATGCACACTGATTACAGATTAGAAGCCAGCTTCTGCCAAAGACCCAAAGAGGGTCTTTCTTCATGAGGAGTTTCTATGATACTTTTTGCGAGCGGTGAAGTTATGCATGGTTCAGGAGAATGCCTGATTTGTGCAGACATGTTACAGCTTTACCTTTCTAGATTTCTAAACTCTGTCACTTGAGTCATCTGTTAGAAACTGGATGGTATATTCACCTACACACATGTATAGATGCACACACAGGTGTGTCTTAGCAACCAAATGTGTCACTTCCCTGCACATATGAACCTCCACCAAAACTCTACTAAAGTTTCCTTTAGTAAGTAAGTTTCACAGAGTGCTAATCTGATGTGGAAGGAGCAGGAGGGCTGGTTTCCTAATCTTGTCACTGTCTTTAGAGTTGTCACTTGATATCTCTGCATGAAATAACTGACACAGGCATGTTTCTTCTAGTCCGATTAGCTGATAGATTTCCTTATGCCACAGAGAGACTCGTGTCTCTGTATATCTCTATTGTTTCCCTAATCTGTACACACAGGCTTTGACCAATCAAGACAAGTGCCTTGTCAACCTGCTCCATTTTGTTTGTGGCCCTCAGCTTTAGTCAGCTGCCCTCAAACAGGAGAATTCTAGTTAACAATTCACTGAAATTAGCTGTAGAGTATGAGAAACATTGAAAGGAAATATTGTGAATGCTGTGAGGGCAAACTTCACTCTCCTCAAGAGAAAAGACCAGTTGAGATAATATAAAGAGGGCTCCTCTGTAGTTGCACAGAATTCCCTGAAATTTAGGAAATTTAGCTAAACCAGAGAATTTTCCATTCTAAATTATGTCTGCAGGAATCACATGCCATTATTTTAAGAAGGAACATCATTCTGTAATTTAACCCTGTGGACAATTAACTGAATTTTTCATGTTGTATGATTTTAAAATTTAAACAAATGTCTATGATAGTATTTAGAATCCAGTGAAAGCAGAGGCATGTGAGTGGAAAGATCAAAGTTTCTTATTAAATATTTTCACTATATAATTTTAATATGGATCCTAGATTTACCACCAAATCAATTGCTCAAAAAATAATTTTATGTCAACTTACCAAATAACCAACATCCAATTTTTGTCACCTTACCAAATAACCAGCATTCATATCAGAACCAGTTCAATTTTAGTTAATGTTCTTCCCTGTCATGTCAGATAGATTTGTTTGACTTAATTTTATTAATATTACATTAAATTTACTTCATTCTTTAAATATAGGGGGCTTTCTTTTTTTTTATGAAGTTTAGCCTCTTAGATATTTAGAACTGAGTATCAGTGGTCATTTCATAATGCTGCCTGTTTTCACTGATGGAGAAGCTCATTGCAGAAAATTTAAAGTGATTTCTTTATCCCTACAGCTAATTAATGACAAGACCAAGACTAGAACCTTGGTTTCTGTTTCCCAACTCAAAAGTTCTTTATATTACTCCATACTTCCTAAGTTAATTGTCTCTTTTTTTCCACTTAGTAGAAATTAGAAAACTTATAGAATGTGAAGAGTAGTGGTTAAATGAAATGGCTTTAAATTTTTTTAAAAATTCTGGTTTTCGGTTGGCTCTCTATGCATGCTGAGTGTGTGATGTTGGGCTACTTATTTGTTTTTTCTGTATTTTTCATCTCTAGAGTAATTACATTAAGGCTTCATAGGCTTGTTATAAAAATAAAATCTTATTATGCGTTTAGGCATTTAGACCATTTACCTTAGTGCCTGGCAAATAGCAAGTACTCAATGAATGTAAGCCATTAGTACGGAACAGGTGTCGGAAAATTTTTTCTGTAAAAGGCAAGATTGTAGATATTTTAAATTTTTCGAGCCATTGTAGGGTGAAAGCAGCCATAGGCATTATGTAAATGAATGAGCTGTGTTTCAATAAAATCTTATTTACAAAAACAAGCAACAGGTTAGATTTGGTCCATGGACCACAGTTTTTTGACTCCTTGTATAGTCCACAACTGTCAAATCAGGCTGGCTAGAATTACTCAAGTGGTAAAATGGTAAACACTTTACAATTATTTGTTTTTTCTTCAGAAACCCATGTGGAAAAAGATGTATACCTTGACAGGATACACATAAAAGGTCTAAAATCAGTTATGTCATTACTTCTCAAGGATGCATTTAATTGTTTTGTATTGTTGCTTATTCAACCTGTCAAGATAAATAATGAACAGAAGTCCATATATTTAACCAAATACAGATGCAAACATGGACCTCACTGAAAGCTCCATGCATGTTGCTGGTCACAGAGTTAGCAAAGATAAATGTAATAAGTGACACATGTTCTGAGGACTGGGTTGTTTTGTCTCTGTTTCTGTTGACAAAAGGGAGGTTCAAACATGTGAACCTCTGGTGTATGTCATGATACGAAAGAGGACTTGAAAGAGGGTCAAAATTTTCACCTTGCAACTCTAGGCCCAAAAATTTCACCTTGCAACTCTAGGCCATGTGTAATAATCAACACTTTCATCTTCATACCAAATCACTTAAAGTACATAAGGAATTCTAAAGAAAATTTAATAAACTGTCCACCATCCATCCATTTTTCTGTTGGTAAAAGACAATAGTAGTATCTGGCCTTACATTTAGGTCTTTAATCCATTTTGAGTTTATTTTTGTGTATGGTGTTAGGGAGTGTTCTAATTTCATTCTTTTACATGTGTCCAGTTTTCCCAGCACCACTTATTGAAGAGAAGCCACCCCTTACTCCTATGATATGGATAGAGTTAGGGAGTTAGCATATATGATGACTGGCTTAAGCCAATCGGTGAGGAGCACTCTCCTAGCCACAGGCATTGGTTCAAAGACATGTAAATTTCCAGTCAGATGGATTGAGACAAGGGGGAAAGTTTCCTGAGATGCCTGGGAGGGAAACAATTGTCCTCCCTGAAAGAATATAGGGGCTGGAATTGCTGCCATCCTCTTCCTTGCACATAATGTGAATGGTAAGGGCAGTGGCTGCCACACTGGGGGCCAGGCAATAGGGCATGAATTGTATATAGAGACTTTTAAGACAATACTAAAACGTACCAAAGAAGTGTCTTTTATTACCACAATTCACTGACAATTCTGAACAACATGAATGATAAAATATTCTCCCCACTGAGGGTAGACTGCTCCACAGTGGCCCCCACCACTACCTTCTTGGTACTGCTTTCTCCACACAGAGCATGAGTCTTCCAAAGGCCAAGAATAAAAGAAATCTGATTTAGATGATATCACAGAGTTCTGGTTCTGGTCATGTCAAAGACCAACCTTGCCTCTGAACATTCTGTTGCGAGACAACCAAGATTCCTTTTCTTCTTAAGCCAGTTTGGATCCAGTTTTCAAACACCTGAATCCCAAAATTTTTTGCTTCTTATTTTAAATCAAAACTTTCAGGTATCAAATTCATCAATATTTTTACATTTTAATGCTTGTTAACCACTTATAACTTTGTTTTAGGGTTTTATACATAGCAGTTACTGGAAACATGAAATTTCAGAGTTAGGACTCACAGTGATGCCTTTCATTAGAAATGTTTGAATCAACTATTGCCTAGAAGATTGTTTTTATATATTGAGATTTCTTTAGTGTTATAAAATAGTTATTTTAATCCTCTTTATCTCACTGAACAGATGTTATACACAAACAGGTGTAGAATGTATACATATGTGTACACACACACACCAGCTGTAGAATGTATACATATGTGTACACACGTACACACACACACACACACACACACACACACACACACACACACACTTGGTTGGTCCTTACTTTTTATCAGATTCCGTAAACTTTTTTAAGATCAATATAAACTTTCCTCTAGGCTTGACACCACTAAGAATATCATTCAAACAGAATTATACATTCTTTTTTTAATCTAGGTAGCAAATATAAAAGTGTGTTCCATTTTGATTTTCAGGTTAAATTTGTGTAGATATTGGAAAAAATTCTGGTAATAATTCCCCTCAACCTCTAAAGTGTACTCTTAGTGAACTACCCCGAGCAGAGAAGGAAGAGTGAAAGATGGTCTGGGGTTTTTTTTGGTGTTTTTTTCCCCCACATTATAACATCAGTCTTCTGATAGTTATCTTCATCCTGAGGAAGCTTGGTTTTAAGTTTCCCTTTGAATCCTGGCTGATGCATGACTATCTGCAATATGCACTTTGCCCAATATTTGACTTTCTCTGAAATATATACATCAACAATAACTTTCGCAAAGTGCAGTGAAATTAGCTTTCTGATTGTGTGATTTAATTGCTACAGTGGTCAGACCAGGTCATTTACACTGCATCTTCACAGGACAATGTGATATAATGTACTGAAGGACACAGAATAAGAGGGAAAGTGGTGACCTAAACTAGAAAGAGATAATCTGCATTTTTACAAAGTTTGAAATGAACAAAGTGATTTCACATATACCCTAATATTTCTAGTATTGATCAGTAGGTATTCTTCTGGTTATACAGTACAGATGGTGAGTTAGAAAACATATTTTTATTCAAAACTACAATAACGGCAAAGTGTATATAGTACTCCCTATGTACCAAGAACTATTCTAAGCACTTACTTATAATAACTAAGTAAATTACTGTAAGGAAGATACTAGTATTATCATTGTTCCCTTTAAAAATACAAGAAGACAGGCAGAAAGAGTTCAAATTATCTAGACATGGTCTATAGCTAGTAAGTAGTAGAGTTACAGAGTTAGCATTTGAATTAAGGCAGTCTGGGTCAGAAACTAAAGTCCATAAAAATCGCTCTGCTATTTCTTAGTAAATACTTAAGGATTATACAGTGATACAGTTGCACTAAGGAAGCATCTATTTGGGTTTTTTTCAGGTTAGGTGCTGTAAGCACGCTATCTATGACATAGAATAGAACTATAAAACCTGCACAGAATATATGTAAGAGAGTACTAGGCAAATTAGTGGGGGTAAAATGAAATATCAATGAGCTGGCAGTGAGTCTGCTGTTTTATTTTTCCTGTTTCTCCCAACCTGATCTTAATGCAACCCAAAGCTTGAAGTGGGCATTGGGCTGTAGTCAGAGAGCATGCCAAGAAAAAGCTTCTGGTGATGATTTGGAAGGTAGGAAAGGGAACGCCTAACACTGGGAACACTGTAGATACTCCTCATGTTTATTTTGCTGTGTCTTTTCTTTTTTCCATTAAAAAAATAAAAAAGTCATCGTCCTATTGTGTACCAGTCCCCATGCAATCCAGTGATGGCAGTAACAGTATCAGCAGTGGAGGCCCAGTAGAGCCACAACTCAGAGGAGGGTAATCTTCCTCTCTGTTTAAGAGAGCTGGGGTCCCAAGGAGGTAGCAAACTTCTGATGTTTCCAATGTCTCTCTCTTGCTCACTCTCTCTTTTCCTATCTCCCTCTGTCCTCCTGCCACTTTGGTCCAGATGTCAGCACAGCCCTAAAAGGACACAGCAGAGCAGGGCAACTAATTCCCCGACCCCAAACTCACACACTATTAAATAGGTAACCTTAATATTTTGATAACTATTAAAGAAATTGTATTTATAACTTAAAACTTTCCCAAAAAGCTATCAGTAAGCCTAAATAATTTTTCTGGTGAATTCTACCAGATTTTTAAGAAATAACACAAATTCTACACAATCTCTTCCAGAATATAGAAGACAGAACATTTTCCAACTTATTTTATAAAGTTCCATTACCCTGATCTCCAAATTAGATGAAAATATTTTTTTTAAAGTACTAATTCAATACCTCAAAAACATCAGGACATGGCCAAGTCAAGTTTATCCTGGAAATGCAATGCTGGTGAAAGTTTAAATATTCCAATATTAATCAATATGTTAACAGTCTAAATTAGAATGCCCACATGATCATATCAACGGATATAAAATTTTTTTTAATTTATGATTCTTTTATGTTAAAAAACTCAGTAAATTAGGAATAGAAGAGGTATTTGGTAAAGGACATCTACATAAAACATCATGCTTAAAGATGAATGCTTTCTTGCAAAGATGTTCTACAATCTCACTGTGCCTATTCAACACTGTACCAGAAATCCCAGCTAGCACTGAAAGAAATTTAGCCTCATGATCAAAAGGAACACAAACAAACAAAAACATTTTTATTGACAGACAACATTATGGTCTACATATAAAATTCTAAGAAAACTACTAAAAAATTCCTAGAACGAGTAAGTGATCTAACAACTTTGCAGGATATAAGAACAACACAGAAAAATTCAGTTTTTATATATGAAGCAATGTACAATCGAAAACCCAAAGTAAATAATCAGTACCCCAAAATAATAATATCCATTTATCAATGTAACCAAATATATACATACACCTCTGGTCCTATAATGACTAGATGTGTAAAACAAGGAGTTTAAAATTTTTTTTCCCTCAAAGAATTGGGTGGTCACCTCAGTGATATCAAAGGACTGACACACCCATTTACCTATGTCAGAATGTTTTACTTTCCCTCATTTAGCTTAGGGGAGAAGCCCCCACCCCAAATTTGTATCATCTGATTATCAGCTATGGTTGGTTTAGTCAGACTGGTGGCCTCCCATTTTGGTAATCTATTTACAAACACTTTTGAGGATCCTCCCTGGGTTTAAGAAATTCTCTAATTAGGACACTCAGCTGGGCCTTTGATCTGAAGAGGCTTGGCTACAGCCTCACCTGGTCTCAATTCTGAAGTTAACCACTTAATAGTGTCTTCAGAGTGTAAAGGCAACTCAGAAGATTACTAGGGTGAGTACTCAAATAAAGAAGGGGAGAGGGGAGAAGTAATTAAAATTTTAGGTACCTTTTATATCATTAATCTTTCACTAGCCTTCTACAACAAATCTTTCAATGAGGCGATTTTGGAATTTTGAAGGCTTTTGCGGCTTCCACATACCAATTAAAATAGGTACAATAGTTTAAGATGAAAGCTCTCTAAAATTATAACAATTCAGATATTTCTGCAATTCAAATGATCCATATTTTTTCCCTGCTAATTTTAGAAAAGAGAAAAACACTTACCACTGTTGTTTCCAGTAGACCCGGAGCAGGCGCAGATCCAGAAGACTGCCGACTTTGCGCACTCAAAATTGTTTTCGCGTGTCAAAAGAGCCCCAACTTGTCCATTTCAGGGCCAGATTTCCTTTAGTTCCCAATTAAGCACTTGCAAGCATACATAAACCCAGCTAGTGTTCCCATAGGTGACTGTTTGCACAGGAGCCATTTGGCCTTTGAGGCACAATTTCTCAGTATTAACTTCATAGCCTGATTCAGATATGAGATATGATCTGAACAACTTTCTGAGAACAGTGTGGCGGATCTCATGTGTGCTGCTTCTGAGTCTAGCTCTCCAAGGAGTTACTCTTGGGTCGGTTCCCCCGGGTGAGAGCCTAAAACAGCAACGGGTGTTCGGAACGCCAAGATTCCAGCCTGCCGCGCTCCGCGGAAGAGCAGACTTACAGGACTGCAGCCTCTCGCGAGGATTGATCCAGCCTCTCGCGAGGATTGATCTAGCCTCTCGCGAGGATTGATCCAGCCTCTCGCGGGGATTGATCCTCATACAGTTCGCGAGGTCTGCAGACCCTGCCTCGAGGTCCTCCTTCGCTTGAGGAGGATTTGTGACTGGAAAGAGAAAAATGTCCCTTTATTCTTTGAAGAGGAATAATTCAGCCTCTCATTTCACTAGCAAAAGTTTCGTTCAGACTTTATGTCAACTCATTTCTTTTTTAATTTAAGCCAAATTTAACAGAAAGCCAGTCACCTGTTGTTTCCCTGGACCTCTTACCCTGATCCCCTAGGCCCTGCCTAGGAAATGCACCTGTGCCCCTTAAGGCTCCAAGTCTTGGGCTTCCCTGGTGGCGCAGTGGTTGAGAGTCCGCCTGCCGATGTAGCGGACACGGGTTCGTGCCTCGGTCCACGAGAATCCCACATGCCGCGGAGCGGCTGGGCCCGTGAGCCATGGCCAATGAGCCTGCACGTCCGGAGCCTGTGCTCTGCGGCGGGAGAGGCCACAATAGTGAGAAGCCTGCATACCGCAAAAAGAAAAAAAAAAAAAAGACTGCAAGTCTTAAGGGGAAACCACCTCAAATAAAACGTTTAGAATCATCACCCAAACAATGAGATCCAAATATCAGGAGAATTCACCGGAACACCTGAGGAGTACCCAGAAGTCAGTGTGGCACAAAGGAACCATGCTGGTGCCGAACTCCGACGCGGGTAGACTCCTGGTTACCCCCTGATGGGTGTCTCTGATATCCTGCCGGCTGCGCCAAGCATATGTCGACGGAAAATTGATCCATCGATCTAAGAAAGAAATGGAAAATTTTATTCAAACCAAATTTGAGGTTTATAATCCGGGAAGAGCATCTCAGAAAGCTTTGAGAACTGTTCCGCCCATCAGAAGTCAAGGTACAGTGATACAAGTTTTTTGAGACAGAGAGCTGTACATTAAATGACATATTATTGACAATTTACACAATCCAGATCTAAGCATCATTGTGGCCCCTTACAAGATATAGAAGGAACGTTATCTTTTAAGGAGTTGTCTTGATGCTAGGAGAATGTTGCTCTTTATGGTCAAACAGGTGTTCCTGCAGATGAGCGAGGTTTGCTGGAGTCCTAATGCAGATACACAATGCACACCTGGGGGAGAGAGGAGGCCAAAGGGCAGATAAAAATTTCTGTTTAAATTTTTCTTGTCTTGCCATAAAATATGAATTTTATTTCACAATAATAAATCTCAAAATATATATAATTAGTATATAATATATATAATATATTAGTATATAATTTTATATATAATATATAAAATTAGTGTTATATACTAATATATATATATTCATTTCTTATCTTAATTGTATCAAAAATCTTTTAATAACATTTAAAATCATTTTTGAAAAGTGCATTTATTTGCTATAGGCTTCTTTAATGTGTCCTAATCCTAAGGAATATAGCAATTACATTTGGATAGCAATAATTAGTCATTTCTTATTCTAGTGTCCATTGGATTACTTCCAATAGCTCCCTATAAGCCACTTTGAGCCATTGAAATTTCAGTACTGGAGAATGTATAAAAAACTGTCTTATCTAACTTTCATTTATTTGAGGAAAATGAGGTCTAGAAGTGTTAAGACACTTTTCCAAATTAAGCCATGAGTCCACATCTTTTTGCAAATTTAAATACCTTGACCCAGAATCAAATATTTCCAGTGGCCTTTCTTTTCTCCTCTATTCTATAACTTATCACAACATATTTTCTGTTAAAACTCAGTATTCTTTTCCCTGAAATACTTCACAGGCCTGATTCCTCAGTGAACACACATTTATTTTTATTTCTCTTTTTTAAATTTAAAAATCTGTTACTGAATCATTTAATACTAAATATATCTCAGTTTTTTTCTTGAGCACATAATATTTTCGTAAGAGATTATAAGCTCCTTGAAGACAGGAATTAAACTGTATTTGGTTTGGTTATCCATATGGCCTTGTAGATACAGTATATCAAAAACACTCAATAATGCTTGTCGATTTTAATCTTCTGTGATGATGAAAATTGTTTTTTGTTATTAAAAACCATATTCCAGAAAAAGGCATTTTAAAAAAATACATATGTGAAAATAAGCCATGTAGGTAAAATATTGTTACATTTGTCTTAAAATAAGCCTTAGGCATTCTCCCACACTTTTCTCACCATTATCTCCATCTGGAATAATAAAACATATCTTCTGATTACAGCTATTTCTGTTATCTCAAGCCTGAATCTAATTTATTTGCTATTCAACCTTACTTTTCCTGTTACAAGATTTGTTTTTCCTGTAATGCAATCCAAGGTTTTGATTTAAAAGGTAGAAAACATTTTTCCCCCAAAACGTGGAATTTTAAACTAAAAGAGATAAATAAATTTAAAATAGGTTCACAACAAAAACATCAAACAAATTTTAATTTAAACCCAGTGATTTTTATTTAAATGTGTTTTAGAATAGATGAGTCCTTTGGGGAGACACAGCAATATATATTATGCCAACAAGTAGAAATCTCAAAAATGCTTTCCTAACAGAACTTTTGAAATACTTATTTATAGAGAACAAAGGATTTCTTAGAAAGCCTGTGGTATTTCTAAAGTTGCATTTTATTTCCAAAGCTATGAAATATGATGTTCCTTCTATGACAACGTCATTAAAATTTAAAAGGCTAATTTAGAAACCACAAAACTATCAGGTAGATTTTCTCAGAAATTTGTTCTCTGGATACTGTCATTTGCTAGTTTACTTATTAGCAGAAACATGAGTTTAATTTGTTATACCCACATACATGCTAATACCACATACATGGCAATAAATCATGCCATTTCCTCACTTACATTTTACCCAAAGGGCAATTTCTCAACTTCTACATTTCCCCCAATAGTAGGAATATTGCTTTTCCTTCTCTACATACAATACAACCTTGATTGTTGGCTTAAATCCCCTGGTGAAATAATCATACTTTGGGGCAAATACACTATACTCTGGAATTTGAACACTGATGACCTTTTTAGAAGATCTAGATTGAGTTAGTCTCTGAAAAGTTAAATGATGTGTCATTAAGGGCATTTAAAAACATAAGTCAGTATCCTAAATCAGAGATTTAGGAATTAAATCCATGGCAGAGGGTTTTTTTTTTTTTCATGAGAATGAAAAATGTAATTTTCAGCCATACACTGGGCATCCAAGTAGGTGATATACTCATTTTCTATTTTGGGAAAAATTTGAATTTGTCTCATTTCTCTTCTACTTTTTAAAAAGTACATAAATCAAAAACAAAATAGTATTTAAAAAACTTGTAGAAAAATACATTTTTTCATGATACTTTTACCTGTTGAAAAGACTTTTAATTTCTTTTTCATCACAGTTTCAGCATGTTAAATGTTCTGAGAGTAATGTTGAACTGCATTTGTTCACTCTAATAAATTGTTAAACCTGTATAGGAAATCAAATCTGAAAAATTAGCAAGAAAAAAGATCTTTTTCTCCTGAATTATCAAGTGATCTATCTAAAATGTTTTCCCTGGAGAGAGCCGGGTTGAACTTTTACCTTAAATAACTGTTCTAAAACCTCAGTACACTCACTTAAAATAACTCTGAATTAGGAAAATAGCCAAAAGCACAAGAAAGTACTTTACAGACTTAGAGAATTAATCTCATTTAGCAAAACGAAAGCTAATTAAACAAAAAAAGGACTAAAGTGTACACACATGAGTTGCAGTTTCACCAGAATTCTCCCTTTTCTGTGTTACATAAATTTGGAAAACAACCAAAGCCTCATCTCACCATTTTCTTTCTTCTCTCTTTCCCCATTTTCTTCTGATTTATTTGGCTCAAAATGATACTCTCTTTTTTATCACTATTCACTTACCTCCATTTTGAATTTAAGATTTCCCTATGCTGTTTTTATTCCACACCCTCTGAGACAAGATTGCCTCTTTCTACCCTTAAACTTACCATAAATCCTTTCTCTAGAGAGTTTTCTGTTAAAATGGAATTGAGATATAGCTACTAGAAAATCCCTTTAGAATGTAGAAGTCTATTTACTACTTCCTTGCAAACATGCATTTTTATGTCTAGGTAGCTTTACTAGGGATGGGAATTTAATATTCATATATTAAGCTACTCAATCTCAAAGAAACAATTTAAAATCCCTGAATCATATACTTTAACATCATCTTTTCAGATTTCAAAAGTATAAAAGCCTCCTCCTTGAGGTCAAGTACCTAATTTCCTCCAGCCTGTTGGTACTGAGATAAGGAATTTTCTGGGGCAAGATACTGACTGTATAAAATACGAACACTGCTCCCTTTTTAGATTTTAAGTCAGTAGTCACATTTGAGAATTCTAAGGGTAACAGAGTTTGAAAAGCTACAAAAAAAGCTATAGATAGGAAAAGTACGATTTCCTATCTATAAGGAAACTTTCAATAGAATACCAACTGTTAATTAACCAAAACTGAAGGAGCTATAAAAAATTAAACATTCTAGGAAAAAGGCTACATGTCAATTAATCCAACTAGGGCATACATTGTAAATATCCATGTAAATCTCTATATCTCCATCTCTATTTCTATCTCTAGATATAAACATAGATATCAATAGATAATCCATCAGTCCAGTGGAGAGACAGGAATCACACCAGTTATTTTAATGGAGATTTTCATATATAAAGTATTGTTAACTAGCTATAAAATTGTTAACCAGATAGCTGAAAAGCCAAAAATAGTACATGAAAGTAACATCGTGGTAACAACTATAGGAGGTAGCTAAAACCCTGCTAAAGTTTGAATGTGTGTCCCCCTAAAATTCACATGTTGAAACCTAATCCCCAACGTGATGGATGGTATCCAGAGATGGGGCCTTTGGGAGGTGATTAGGTTCTGAGAGTGGAATCCTCATGAATGGAATTAGTGCCCTTATAAAAGAGGTTCCAGAAAGCTTACTTGCCCCTTCAGCCATTTGAGGACACAGGGAGAAGAGGGCTATGAACCAGAAAGCAGGACCTCACAAGATGTCAAATCTTCCAGCACCTTGATCTTGGACTTCCCAGGCTCCAAAACTGTGAGAAAAAAAATTTCTTTTGTTTAAAAGCCACCCAGCTGGGCTTCCCTAGTGGCGCAGTGGTTGAGAGTCCGCCTGACGGTGCAGGGGACACAGGTTCGAGCCCCGGTGTGGGAAGATCGCACATGCCGCGGAGCAGCTAGGCCCGTGAGCCATGGCCGCTGAGCCTGCGCGTCTGGAGCCTGTTGCTCCGCAACGGGAGAGGCCACAGCAGTGAGAGGCCCGCATACCGCAAAAAGAAAAAAAAAGCCACCCAGTCTATGGTATTTGTTATAGCAGCTAACAGACGTAAGATACACCCTTTTACATGCCAAAGAACCATGAGAACAAAGAAGTTAAAATGCTTTCCAAGGGGTAAAAGGATTCAGGGGAAAAAAAAAATGTGTATTTTTCTATAAGCTTTTAAATACTGTTTTGTTTCTGACTTATGTACTTTTTAAAAAGTAGAAGAAAAATAAGTCAATTCTTTTCTTTGTTTCCGTGAGCCTTATAGCAATCTTTCTTCACCCTGCTATAGCTATAGTTGCTTCCCGTATCAGCAGCTGAATCCAGTTTTTATAACATTAAGTTTCCTCACTGGATTTTAGTGAAAGGATACAAGCAATTAAAAGGCAAACAAACCAGCAAAGGTAATATCAGAGATAAATGGCATGAACCAAACAAATGGTAATGGCATAAAAGTAATCACAGAGGGAATGTTGTATACATTGCTTCTGAGAGGCCTCCTCAAAGAGGCAATGTTTGATGTAAATGAGGGAAATGTCAGTTATGCAAAAAGTATTTCAGGCAGATGAATAATCAGTGTAAAGGCTGAGACCCTGATGTAGAAGTTGGAAGGCATGTTTAAAGATGAGTGTGGAGAGGGCCAGTATGGCTGTTGTAGACTGAGCAAGGGGGACACCTATAAGAGCTGAGGTTAAAGTGGTGGGCAAGAGCAGGCTAGGGGCTGTGGAGGGCCCTGAAGTACACTCTCATGAGTTGTGGGGTTTGCTTTTGGTTTTGTTTTGGTGGGAGGAGGGGGATGGTTGGGGGGTGGATCATGGAGGGTTTTAAGCAAGGTAGTGATATAATCAGATTTACTTTTTTTTTTTTTTTTTTTTTTGTGGAATGTGGGCCTCTCACTACTGTGGCCTCTCCCATTGTGGAGCACAGGCTCCGGACACGCAAGCTCAGCGGCCATGGCTCACAGACCCAGCCGCTCTGCGGCATCCGGGACCTTCCCGGACCAGGACACGAACCCGTGTCCCTTGCATCGGCAGGCAGACTCTCAACCACTGCGCCACCAGGGAAGCTCAGATTTACATTTTAATATTTAAAACCAACTAGTCCATCAGTACATTTTCTGTGCATGCTATGGCAGGCATATACTTCTGGGTTTATAATAACCCAGAGTTACTGGGTTGGAATCCAAACTGAATGTTGTTAAACCAGAACTTTAACAGTGCTACTCAAATTGAAGATCTATTTTCAAGGCTCACTCCAAGAAGGAAGTGAATCTTGTTTCTAAGTGTAATCTCTCCCAAGGTACAAAAGAATTATGAATCTGATGATAATACAAATATTGCTGTAGAGAATTCTTATTCTGAAAAGTCAGAATTATAGCGTCACATGATCAATTTAGATATCATATTAGAATGAAGCAAAGCTTTTCCTGAAAGGCAATAATAGAGTACATTTGGAGCAATTGCTTAAATAAAATCTAATCTTAGTAATGAGAGACTGAAGTAAAGAACAGATGTCATAGCATAATATCACACATAGCAAAAGGATAAAACAGGACCACAAGAAAAGGATTCAGAAAACAGTGATCATTCCCTTATAGCCATGTTGATTAAAGGTTATCACAACCATTTCTCCAATGTACCAGGTAGAACTGACAGACTAATATATGAATCATCTCTGTATGAGACAAACCTCAGCAAGAAGACAAACTCTTTATAGTGAGTTTTATTCATTTGCTCCTTCAACACATATTTATTAAAAACTTCTTTTATATGCAAGGACTGTTTGTGGCTACTAGGAATATACAGGTGAAAAAGATAGTAAAAATACCTACATTCATGAAGCTTATAGTTTTGCACATGTTACTTATAGCAAACTAAATTGAGTTATCATAACAAATTGTGATATAAATCATTCTCAGTAAACTATGATAGATGGATTCATGGAGGTGTTACGAGTTAGGTCTTGAGGAAAGCAGGTGGTGAGAGACATAAGACCCAGAGATGGAACCATAGCTAGTATTTATAAGCAAAATGAGCCTTTAAAACTTTAATGGCAATCCAAAACATGTTGTTATAGAAGGGATACGAAGATTGTACAGACTCAAACAAAACATTTGATGGCAATGGACTTGATTGTGATTAAAAATAGCATAAATAGGATGGGAATTCACTAGGTTCCAAAGCCTGTTTTCACATTTTGTTAGTTTAGGAATAAAAGAAGGAAAAAGGGGCAGGGAAAGATAAAGGGAAGAATGAAAGAAGGAAAAGATGAAAGAAAGAAAAGAGAGATAGGGAGGGAAGGAAGGAAGGAAGGAAAGGAAAGAAGGAAAGAAACTTCCATTTCCCATTGACTCTTTGTCTTGGTCCAAATTGATGAGTCTTGTCCTATCTGCTTTTCCCAATACTCTCAAATACTTTGTTGCTTATTATCAAATTAGATTACAGATCTTATTTTTATTTACAAAAATTATTAACATGCTTTAGAAAGGGACATATACTCCAGATATGCAATCACAGCCATTTAGAAACAGGCAGGTGTTTTAAGAATATACAGCTCACTGCCCTACCATTCTTTGTAGAAAAAAGATTAGTAGAGCTATGCGTCATTGTTCCCTTGACTAGAATATTCCCTTGATATGGATTGGTTTACCGTGTCAACTTTATGATTGTTTTTATTTTACATCTAAGTTACAATTTTTTTAATTGGTAATATGGAGAATTATTGGATTAAGTATATTCACTTTACAGTGCTTTCATATCAAGTATACCCACATATCATATACATTGGATGAGGACAGGAAATGAGGAATAAATTACATGTTGTGGAAATGGTATTTCACAGCAGATTATTTAAAGAATAACACAAATTATTGTATACAATCATGACAACAGGCTCAGTTTAGAACTGTGGAGTCCTATTTTTTTTAACCCTTCTCCAGAGAACAAGGATAGTGCCCTCTTTGATAGAAATACAGAAGTAAGGCATCATTAAAATTCAATACTGATTTGATTACATTTGTGGAAAGATTCACTTTCATTTTTCTAGCTCATGCACAAAAGATAAAGTCATAATGAAAGTATAGCTTCTGCATAAAGTATTCTGAGTCAAAATGAAGCATCAAATTCTTAAATCAGTTACCTTAATCTTAGCCAGGATCAACAGTTACTAATGATTTTTAAAATTCAAGCAATTAAGAAGCACAAGCAAAGTAAGGAGAGGTCTGGAACAGCTCTTGTGGCTTCTCAAAAATTTTTCTCTCTACACTGGACATGTACTGTGTATGTATAACATACAGCATATGTATTGCATAATAGATAAAGTCCCTGTAAGTTGTGCTTGTTTTCTCACACAGCAGAGTGCACTGAAGTTATGAAACATCTCCATTTTATCTCTATCATATATCTTAGTACTGTACAGCTTTATCACATTCTCCAGGAAGCCATGTCTCATAAGTACATAGATTTCTAGGTTTGTTATTGTTGTTGCCATAAGCAATTCTCAACCAGGGACATTCTGCTCAAAGCATTCCAAAGGTAAGGATTCTGTTCCTAGGAAATGCCCAGGGTCGAGGTCACCTCCCTTCAATTTTCTCTTCCCCCGGAAGCACCTCTCCCCAGTAACTGGGGATAAATGAATCACACACAGGTTAGTTGCTTTAATTTCTCCCTCCACATATTCAGACAATAATGCTTCACAAAAGAGAGAAGGAAGAACAATCTATGCTTATTGAAAGGAAGTTTATAATCCTATTAAAAAATAAAGGGCAGAGTTTCCTATTGGATTCTCATCATAAGTTGCCTGCTGACCAAACAAATTTCCTTGACATCAGGCAGGTTTTGCCCTCCATAATGGAGACAGTGTTGCTATGGAAGTATGGTTTACATTCTTTGGGTAAAATATCTTTACTTTTAGGAAGGACAAAAGCAGCTTCTCAAAGACATGCATCTGTGGCTTTAAGGGGGACAACATTTTCCCCAAATATGGAAAAAACTTGACACTTTAAAAAAGCTTTTAAAATTAAAGAGTAGATATTTTAATTTTAATAAAAAATAGTTGAAGATAAAATATACTGGTCACCATTTCGATGATGTCAAATATATCAATCTTATTGAGTACATCATTTTTGTTAGATTTAACTTGAATTTCTTTTATCCTAAATCCTAAGGAGAAACCAAGGATTCCTGGGAGATCATTTTTTCTGTTTTTTAATATTTTGAATCACTAGGTATTTAATAATATTTGAAGTTAAGAACTCAGAAAAACAATTTGTACATATACATATGTTCAAAACAATTGTAATATTATTATACACATTTCACCTCCAAATCAAATGTAACTGAAAGAAACTAACAGATGTGCCTGCCAACATAAAGCTAGCTGTTAGAGGAAAGGCAGGCAGAGTTCAGTTCTTTCTTTCCTAGTGTTGGAAGAAAAAAATAAATTTGCCTAGCACTTTCTGTGAACCAGGGACTGTGCTAAGTACATTTTCCATAACCTTAAGCCTTTAATATTGTTATTCTTTATTTACAGATTAAAAATCTCTGAACCTCAGAGAAGTTAAATAAAAGGTTCATGATCACATAGCTATTAAGTTATATAGCTTGGATTCAGGCTCAGATTAGACACCAAAATGATTCTCTTCTCACTAAAGCCATAATACTTTTTTTTGTTTGTTTTTGCCCAGTGCATATTGCATTGGCCAAACTAAAGCCCAGCCCAATAAAGTTCTAGTACAACTGTACAATAGAAATATGATGAAAACCACAAATACTAGCTAATATGTAACTTTAAGTTTCTGGTAGTCATACTTAAAGATTAAACACAAACAGTTGACCTTAATTTTTAAATTAGATTTTCTTTAAACAAAAATATCATTTTACACGTACCAATGTAAAATTGTTAATGAGCTATTTTACATTCTTGGTTTTTGTATGTCATCTTCTAAATCAGGTGTGCATCTTACACTTACAGAACACCTCCATTCAGACTAGCCACATTTCAAGTGTTGCAATAGTTATGGCTAAAATAAATAAACCTGTGACTAGTGGATACGGTTTTGAACAGTGCAATTTTAATGCATGTGAGAATGTTTACTTTCAATTTAGAACTATGCTTTTTCTTTAGGGCTTCTGCCTTCATGTATACATTTGATAAATCTTACTGGCCAGGGGCCAGAGGATAAGGGTAGGCAGATGCTGTGCCAGTTTCACTATGCAGTTCTGCTGAAGTAGCTAGAGTTTAACTGGCCACCAGCCTTAATCCCATTCCTCGTCCTCATCCAAGCAGTCCACCAAAACCAAAATATGATTATCACCACATCTGAAAACCAGAGGTCCAATAAAGATGCTTTGGAAACAGTAGGCATTCTATGGTAGGTGAGAGAACCAGAATTTAAACTGGAGTTTTCAAGAGTTATTAAGTATTTCTTTCCAAGATATGTATAGTTCTAATTTACCTAAGGTATGTGTTTATATCTCATTTCATGGTGAAATAATGAATTTTATTTTTCTGTTATCTTTCATGCACATGTGTGCTATATCTATAATCTATTTTTAAATCTCTTTCTTGAATCTTCCTACTCAATTTGCTTCCATATGTATACAGTCTCCTGCCTAGCTGTGATTATATATTTCCATACCTTGCTTATTAAATAAGCAAATGCTTGTGTCTTCACATTGAGCTTTGCCAGTGGAAAGTATTTGCTTAGATCTATTTCAGTAATTTGCCTTTATGGCTGGGGGGATCTCTGAACAGCATAGTACTGTAAAACAGAGATCTCTCAATTTCCCAAATGAAAATAAACCCCAATTCCTCCACTAACTTTAGATTCTAAATGTTTTGTTTCCCCACATACACCATGCTGTTCTCCATCTGTATGTTGCAGAGACAATAATGATAAAAGTTGACCTCTGAATATTTCTTCTTTAATGAGGAGCATGTGTGACTACCAGTGTGTGTGGCCACACATGATTATTAGAGAAAAAGGCAAATGGAACTCCTAGCAATAGTGCAGACTCTATGTGAAATAGATTCATAAATCCATTATTATGCATAATGGAATGGTCATCTCTAAAGACTGAATCCTGAAAATACAAATATTGTCCACAAAAGGAAAGATTCAGGGCTTAAACTCTTCTATTCCTTTTTAATACCTGCCACTCCGAGGTTCCCAGGATCCTCATGCAGCAGCTAGACACATAGCTCTCCCCACCAGCCATTTAATTATTCCATCTTCTGCCCAATCTGCATCTAGACAGCACTGAAACCCTTGCCTTGACCTTATAACTCCATCCACAAATTAAATATAACTGCCCTAACCCCATGGGTCAAAGACAAATTAGCTCACATGACTTTGTGAACAAAATCTTCCAGTAATCTACCATTTTACATAGAATAACATCCAAAGTCGTGACCATGGACTCCAAGCCCTAACATGTTCTGGCTTCTAGGTATGTCCTAATTTCATTTCCTTCCATTTTTCATCTCTGTTCTTTTTAGCCATTCACTATCTTCTTGCTTTTTGCTCAACCAAGTGTACTCTGTCCCCAATGACTTTTTTCTTTGTCTGCTGTTCTCTTCCACCAGCCATTAGCATGTTCACCCTTCCCTGCTTTTAGGTCTCTGCTCAAATGTCCTCTGTCCACCATAGATGAAAGGGGCTTTCCTATCTCCCTCCACTTCTGATTTTTCCTTGGAATAAATATCATGATCAGATTTATTAATATTATATATGCATTTGTCTGTATTTTGCCATCTATCTTCCCCTAAAGCTCACTAGGATGGAAGCAACATGCATAGCAGTTGTTTGACATAACACATAGTAGTATATGTGTTTCCTAGTAATGTATGACTCATTTTCAATAAGATAATAACTACTTCCATGTATTGAATGCTTACTTGAACAAGATACTTTATGTCATATATTGGAATTAAAAAAATATATATCCTTTCAACAACCCTATGGGCAAATAGCATAATCTCTATTTTGTAGATGAGGATTTTGAGGCCAGATCCAAACCTTATATCTTTTTTATTTCTGAATGATATAAGGCACCACAAAAGTGTTTTACCTTCATTCATAGTCACAGAGATCCAGGAGGCCTGTATGTAGTTCTGTGGTAGTGATTTTAGAGTCCATGATAGGCACACAAAAAACATATTTTTAGACTGGAGTGTCTTTAATCACCCAGCAAATCATTTAGATCCGGGGTTCCCAACCCCCAGGCCATGGACCAGTACTGGTCCACGGCCTGTTAGGAACCTGGCCACACAGCAGGAGGTGAGTGGTGGTCTAGTGAGGAAACCATCTGCTGCTCCCCATTGCTCACATTACGGCTGAACCATCCCCTCCCCACCCATCGCTCTCGTTAACACCTGAACCATCCCCCCTCGTCCAGTCCGTGGAAAAACTGTCTTCCAGGAAACCGGTCCTTGGTGCCAAAAAGGCTGGAGACTGCTGATTTAAATGATTACTTGCTTAGTCTGCCACCTGTAACAGTGCCTCCTGAGAATAGGTTAATTTTTTTTCTCTAATTGCACCCTTTTGCTTTTAAGAGAGTTGTGTTTTGAATCTATGTCCTTTTACTTCTGCCTCTGAATCTTTATTCTAAAATTAGTTTCCTTTTGTCTTATTGTAGTTCTCATTCTTACCTCATGGTTTTGAATGAATGCAGTTGTTCAGGCTAATACCTACATTAATCCTGCCACCTGGATTACGCATATTAAAGTATGGATCTTGGCTCACCTATTATATCGTTGGTTCTCATCCCTGAAACACAGCCCCTTGAGAACAGGCCTCATCTGCAAGTATATTTAGAAAATGGCAAGGACGTCAAATATTTATTCCTTTTAAAAAATTTAATATGTTCTCCTGGGGTCTGATTACAGAATATTTTTAATGCTTACAAATTTCTTCAGTGGCACAGTACTCGTTTGTTTCCTAGGAAACAAATGCACTTATACTGCAATGCACATGTTCTTAATCACTAAATTCTATAATTTCTTTGTGAATATATAACTTCTAAAAATTGTTTATTCTTATGGGAGTTACCAGCTACAATATCACTGCAGGTAAATTTACAAATACATTATCAGTTAAAGATTATTTCAATTTATCCTAAAATATGAGAGAGAAGTTTAATGAAGTAAGCTTAAGATAAAAATACATATTCTTTTATGGCTGAGTTACATGCATAACTCTGAAGTGAATTTGAGAGATGTATATACTTGCCTCTGTTTTCATCCCCAGTCTCATTCTCTTTTTCACAGAAAACATAGGTTAGTAATTTCTCCATTCAAGAAACTGGTTTGGATTTGGATGTCTTTCTCTTCTAACCAAATATTAACTGAAAGCTATTAGGAACCCACAGAAGGGACAATGCATTTTTAAAGTGACATTTTAGCATTCAAGCCATTCATATTCCTCAATGTGAATATAATTTTTATCTAAATGATTTCAGAGGAAAATGGATTCATTTGACTACAGTGCTTCTAAGACCAGTGGGAAGCTCATCATCTTAATATTGAATCTGTAAATCCTTTCCACTAGGGATGATTAACAGCTTTGTCAAGTGTTTATTTTACTTTAAGAAGAATATGTAATTTCCTGGTGTAATGCAGACAGATTTCAGTCTTTTTCTCCATTCACACGTCACATTCATACCATAGACTCACATGATCTAGCTTACCTCTATTAGACTTCTATTTTTCATGGTAAGATGATAGCCTAACAAGTTTTTATAGTTTAATGAGCATACATCAGTCTGTTCTATGATTCATTTTTACTTGATAAAAAAAAAAAAAAGAAATCCTCAGCAGTCCTGGTAAGAAGCAATAATACTGAATAACTTCCAGATGACACTTTTGCTATACTACACGTGTGGTCTGAGCTACCCATGGGACAAAAAACTTCTATTAGTGCCGAGATGGACCAGTCATATTAATTTTTGTATTCAAAGCCTTCATGAACTGTACTCAGTACAACTCTGGCCATTAAGTACATGGAAAGTAGGTAGCTGTACCAGGAAATTTACAGTCTTGATTTGTACACATACTCCCAAATCAACGAGCAGAAAAAAGCAAAAATGGGAAATAATTCACTCTATATAAGCTCTTTATAAAGATGTGATTTAGATGCCTTCCTTGGAGCATCAAACCATTTACAGATCCATAATCAGATGGAGTCAGCCAAAAAGAAGTTATTGAAAAACCCTAGTGTTCCGTTTTCCAAAGTAACAGTGAAATTAACGACATCTCTTGCCTTTGTAAAACACTGAGCCTTGGGCTTCCCTGGTGGTGCAGTGGTTGAGAGTCCGCCTGCCGATGCAGGGGACACAGGTTCGTGCCCCAGTCCGGGAATATCCCACATGCCACGGGGCGGCTGGGCCCGTGAGCCATGGCCGCTGAGCCTGTGCGTCCGGAGCCTGTGCTCCACAACGGGAGAGGCCACAGCAGTGAGAGGCCCACGTACCGCAAAAAAAACCAAAAACAACAACAAAAAAAACTGAGCCTTTAATTAAAAACATTGCTGTTTTTAATAATATATCCATTTTTCTTCATTAAATATTGCATAAATGAATTTAAACAATCAGAGCCCTCAGATAATAAGATTTTTTTTTTTAATTTTCTATCCTCTTTTTGAGGAGGAAGCCAATAATCAGGGAAAGCAAGCTGAGTTAATGGTTTTACAATTTAATCTTTTTCATCTAGTTCTTGAAAATTATAATTCATGTTCAGGATGATGATCTTGAAGTACAATAAAAACAAATAGAATTAACTTTAATATATTAAGATAGAAAAACAAACATTTTATCAAGTTACAATTGATTCAATCTTATCCTCACCTTAATCAGAAATTCAGTTAAACAGAATACAACCCAGAAGCGAGAATTCTGTTTATTGAGATTTTACGTGTCTTAAACCTTGTACTGAAAAAAGAAATAAATGTATGTTTAAATTTAATTGTTCTCTTTATGAAAAATGAGAGAAAATAGAAGCCAAAAACATAGTCAAAGAGTTTATTTTGCTCATATCAAAATGATCATATTTTCTAATTTGAAACTTGTAAAGTTTTATACATATGCCCAACATCACCTGGTTTCAAAATCTAAACCCCCTAATATGAATCTATATGGAAAGATTGCCCTGGTATTGGAAAATAACACGTATTTACTAAATCACAATTTTCAAAATACCATTTAATTAGTGAGAAATCATATTGAATTATCTTTCTTCATAAATATATGGTATGGACACAAATGTCTTAATAATCCAAGATCCATCACTGTATTCTACTTTTGAAATAGGATCAAGTATTTTCAGAGAGTAGTACATGTTATTTCTTTTTAATTTCCTGGTCAAAGTCTAAAATATAAATTGCAAATTAGAAAATCCTTTGAGGATAGAGTAAAGGAACTGTTTCAAGGTAAGTTTTATATTAGTTTCACTCATTTTAATGAGCCTTTGGTAGAAAACAAGGAAGCAAATACTCTAGACTGAAGAGTTATCTTTTAAAGAAAGCTATCTTTTAAAGAAACCATCATAAATCAGAACCTCTATCTGCTTATATTATCAGGTTGCCACAATGAAAGCATAAACTGATAGCTAAATGAGATAGCTTTTATTGAGAAAGAAAATAAGACATCAAATTTGAATATCAACTTAAATATCAGGTTTGAAATAGGCTAGAGACACCCCAATTGACAATACTTTTATTTTTAAATGAAAAATTGACACTGCTCTTCAATATATGATGTAAAAAAATGGATTGGGGAAAGTTTATTTTTTAAATATGGACATAAGTTGATAAGAAAGCATGCACGTGAATGCACATACACACACACACAGGACAATGGTAGAAAAATATTGTATTAATCAGTGAGAATTAGATGAGTTGCTGTAATCCCTAGGAAGCTTGAAGGTAAAAAATATCTTGGATTCAAGGGACTGATTTTTCTCAGTACTCACTAACCTTGGGCTGTCTGCTTATAACTACAAATTGTCCTTAGCTTGATAAGAGCCTTTTAATATTTAAAATTATTGGTCTATAGTATCCATGTAATTTCTTCAGCCATAGGGCTTCATTTCCTTTGATGTGTACCAAGGTTCCAACTGATATTACTACTGTTCCTCCTGTCTCTTAGCCCTGAGAAAGGTTTCTCTCTACAACTGATAACAATGATTTGTCTCCACTCCAAGAGGGAATTTTATCCACTTGTATAATAGTGAGGCTCAGATGGATATGGTAATATTCTGAATAAGAGATTCCACATTTAAATTTGATCATTATTTTATCACTTTTAGTTTGTTTTGTTTTTCTTCAAGGATTAAAGGTAACTCAGCAACAAGTGTCTCTAAAAATAAAATCACATTAAGTCCAGAAAGAGTCTATGCAGTTTCAGGACCTCCTATATAGTTACATAGTTCATATATACACACAGAATATTAAGTGGCAGAACACATTTTATTCTCTGTTGCTCCAATATTACTCCAATATTTCTTTTCCAGGAAAACAAACAAAAAATAAGAAACCTAAAGCTTAACCAGAAAAAGAACACTATATGCAAAAAGGTAGTTATTTGATAATGTCACAAGAACTCACCTTCAACTAGGTTTTAAATATGGTAATAAAAATCGGTTGGATTTTAATAGATCCCAAATTATTGTGATATATAAGACTAAAGCAGCTGCTCTGTTACCTTTATTTTTTTAAACATGAAATATTTTTGTTTCTACTCTTTGAAGCTGCATTAAGATGAAAACATTTATTTTTTTCCCACCATTGATAGCAGAATTATCTTTTAAAATTATCTGTTCCTGACTGGTGGCTGGAAGTTGTTAGAGTGTAACAAAAACATTTGTTTTACAGAGCACTTTTATGTAGACATTTTCCAATACCCTAGACATTCATCTTGATTTTTGAAAGTGAAATATACCAAACACCTAAAAAATCAATATACTGTAAAACAAGATTTAAATGATTTTTAAAACAGACTTTGGATAAAATATTAAAAATAGAAACAGATTGATCAATGGATCCCTGAGATTAGAGCTGTAAAAAAAAAAAAGCACTTTTATTCCACATGATCATCAGGTGAACTTTGACAACTCTGGTAATACTCTGTCCCAAGAATGAAGAATTGGTGGTAATCACTTTCATCAAATACAAAGAAACAAAGCCTTCAATCTCATAATCCAAATAAGACCCTGAAGAACTCGAAGATGCCTTGAAGCCAATCCTTTAGCTAACAGAGAAATCAATGGATAATGAGATTGCTGTGATAACTCTGGTGTCACTTCATTTTGAGTTAGAAAAGGACTGGAACATTTGCACCATCTAAAGAACAGGATGATTGTTAGCAGGGTCAGCAGTCCAGATTTAAATTATCAGTGTTTTGGGGGACAAAATGAATTAGCCATTCTGCATAGCAATTCAAGAAATAATAACATAATATGGCTAACATTAGAATTTCTGTGCTACAAATTTTCTAATAATGGAGATGGGGGATAAAGAGGAAGTTGTAAATAACATATACAGGTGAAATCATTTTTTTTCCTTTATACCTGTTATTTTTTGCAAATATATATAACAGAAAAATATTAATACTTTATATATATGTAAATGAAAATATCCTACAATCAAGAACTTGTTTTAAATTCTCTTTGTCCTTTGTATCAATCTTGTCATCAATCTTAACCTATAAATTGGCCAACAAATTTTCACTTTGTCAGCCACACTTTGAAGAAAACAGAGCTTAAATATTGTTTCTTTACTCTTCA
Organism: Neophocaena asiaeorientalis asiaeorientalis; assembly: GCF_003031525.2. Classification (NCBI taxonomy): domain Eukaryota; kingdom Metazoa; phylum Chordata; class Mammalia; order Artiodactyla; family Phocoenidae; genus Neophocaena; species Neophocaena asiaeorientalis. The sequence goes on along the minus strand of NW_020173124.1, from coordinate 4,931,318 downwards.
TTGTGAAAGCTAATATCTGCAGTGTGCTAGTAAATATTTAGCAACCAGCTTTGGGGGGAAAGAAAGAGCTTTGATGTGTAGCATTTGCCAATTTTCATGGTGTAAATACTACCACCATTGCTAAATTCAAACTATCAATGGTTTAACAGATGTCTTGAAAATACTTGAAAATGTTAACAATCGGCCCTTGAACTAGTACAAGCCAGTTCTCTGCACTACTATATAATCCTTCATATATCAAAAAAATATATACATACATAATACATCTTTATATATATAATATTCTTACATATATAATACCCTTATAGGGAATATTAAATATTTTAAAATAAAATTTTAAACAAAGTAAATAATTTTAAAAATTTGTGTATTTATTTTGGCCTCATCCTCCTACAATATCCACATTTGTATTTCTGGCAGCCCTAAATTTTATCTCTTTTTTTCCCTCTAATTTTTTTCCCAAACCCCTCACCACAATTGATGAAATATGTCTTCTCCACGGTGAGGTCAAACTTCATTTGTGATTACCTGACAGACAATTCCAAACACCTACTGGAGAAGAATATTTTGTTATTGTGATTTGCATCTTTCTTTGACCCACTTTCTTTTTTTCTTATTTTTATTTACATTACCCAGATAACATCACTATCATAATCCTTGCCCTAGTTTCTGCTTTCCAGAAATCCAAGGCTAGAGACATGTGGTTATAAAATACATTCAATTAGTAAATGTTGTAATTGAAAGATAAGCATTTATTATAAAAATAATGTTATTAATATTTCTGAATCCATGATGTCCTGTTATATTTTTAAAATTAAAGAAGTTTGGGGTAAATAAGGTGGAGGTTATTTTAAAAAAATTTTTAACATGTCAACATTTTTACTTTCAATAAACATTTTTCTTGCAGCTTTATTAATATGTGATTTATACATCATAATATTAACCCTTTTAAAGTATACAATTCAATGGCATTTAGTATATTCACAGAGTTGTGTAATCACTGCTATCTAATTTTAGAATATTTTCATCACCCCAAAAAGAAATCCCATACTTGTTAGCAATGACTCCCAATTCCCTCCTCTCTCTAGGCCCTGAAAACCACTAATCTGCTTTCTCTGCCTATGGAATTGCTTATTCTGGACATTTTGTATTGATGCCATCATATAGTACATAGTCTTTTGGACTGACTTTTGTCACTTAACATATTGTTTCTAAGGTTCATCCATGTTGTAGAATGTGTTACTACTTCATTCCTTTTCATTGTCAAATAATATTTTATATAAATATAGAACATTTTTGTTTATCCATTCGTCCATTGATAAACATTTGGGTTTACCCACTTTTTGCTATTATGAATAATTCTGCAATTAATATTTGTATACAATTTTATTTTGCCAGGATGTATGGTTTAATTTCTCTTGTGTATAACTAGAATTATAATTGTTTTGTCAGATGGCTTACATTTAACATTTTGAGGTATTGCCACCCTGTTTTCTATTTTATAATAGAAACAACATTTTATAATATCAACAACAATGAATGAGGATTTCAATTTCTCTTCATCCTCATCAATATTTGTTGTTGTGTATTTTTTTTTTTCTATTTTACCCATTCTATTAGGTAGGAAACAGCATCTCTTTCTGGTTTTCTTTCACATTTTCCCAGTGATTCATGATTTTGAGCATATTTTCTTATGTTTATTGGTCATCTATATATCTTTGGAGAAATGTCTATTAAGAACTGCTTATTTATAGATTGGCTATTTGATTTTTTATTGTTGAGTTTTAGGAATGCTTATATATTCTGGATGAAATTTTTATCAGGTATATGATTTGCAAATATTTTTCCCCTATTGTAGATTGCCTTTATATTTTTATTTTTTGACACTTTTCTTAGAAGCACAAAATTTTAAATTTTGATTAAATCAATGTACCTATTTTTTTCAACTTTTAATTTTATATTGGAGTATAGTTGATAACACTGTTGTGTTAGTTTCAAGTGTACAACAAAGTGATTCAGTTATACATATACATGTATCTATTCTTTTTCAAATTCTTTTCCCAGTTACGTTGTTACAGAGTATTGAGCAGAGTTCCCTGTGCTATACAGTAGGTCCCTATTTTTTTTCCTTTGTTACTTATGCTTTTGGTATCATCACTAAGAAACCATTAAATAACACAAACTCATGAAAATTTACTTACATAGTTTAAGAGTTTTACAGTTTGAGCTATTGCATTTAGGTTTACAATGCATTTCGAGTTACTTTTTTGTATGTGGTATGAGGTAGTAGTTCAACTTTATTCTTTTGAATATAGATATACAGTTGTCCCATCACCATTTACTGAAAAGACTATTCTTTACCCATTGAATGATCTTGTCATCAAAATAAATTGTCTAAAAATGTGAAAGTTTATTTCTGAACTTACAGTTCTATTACATTGACCTGTATGTGCATCCTTTTTCTCCATAGTCTTTCTAAGGTATAACTGACATATAAAAATTTGCACATATTTAATATATACAGTTTGATGTCTGGACATATGCATACAACCATGAAAACATCCCTGTGATAAGATCAGTGTAATAAATATATACATCACATCCAAAAATTTCTTCCTGCTTTGTTTTCATTTCTGTTTTCTGTTTTTTTGCATTTGGTAAGAACACTTAACCTGGGACAAACCCTCTTAACTTTTTTTAAGTGTACAATATAGCACTGTTAACTATTGGCACTATGTCATATAACTTTTAAATATTGGCACCATGTTATATAGCAGATCCGTAGAACTTATTCATCTTGCTTAACTGAAACTTTTTACTCATTGAACAACAACTCCTTATTTCCCGCTCCTACCAGCCCCTGGAAACTACCATTCTACTCTTTGCTTCTGAGTTTGAATATGCTTTTTTTCTCTGTAAGGTCAGAGGTATTGAAATCTCCAAATTTTATTTTGAATTGTCTATTTCTCTCTGCTTTTTGTCAGTTTTTGCTTTACCTATTTGAGATATCTTTCTAATGCTTTGATCATTTTATCATTGTAAAATATTCTTTATATGTAGTAACAATTTTTCTCTTATTTCTAATATTACTAAAGACACTCCAGTGCTCTTTTGTGCATTGTATACCTATTTCCATTCTTTGTTTTCAATCCATTTTATCAGATGATTTTTATCTACTGTCAATATCTCCTTTTGATTGAAGTATTTAATCAGTTTATAGTTAATGTAATTACTGATAAATATGATTTGCATTTTCTATTTTGCTATTTTCTTCTATATGTCATATATTATGTGTTTCTCTATTCCTCCATTTCTGCCTTATTTTTGTCTTAAATAGTTATTACTATTGCACTATTGTAATTTCCTTGTTTATTTTGCTTTATTTTCTTAGTGGTTTCTCTGGGTCTTACAATAGACAACTTAGTTTGGAATTAAACTAATCAGTTTCTCTATTTACAAAAATATGGCCTCACTACAATTCCATTTTCTCCCCCATTTAGTTCTTCCATTGTCATAAAAAAAATCAAATCTTTATTACAAGGTTATCAGTACAGTTTTTAAAAATATTGCTTTATGTGGTTGTCTTTCAAATCAAATAGGGAAAGTGTTATAAACAAAGTCATATTTATACTATTTTTCATATTTTTTAATGTAATTGGCTTTACCAGTGCTATTATTTCTTCATATGGATTTAAATTATTATTTAGTGCTCTGTCTTTTAAACATGAAAGTCTCCCTTAGTATTTCTTGTAGGGAAAGTCTGATAGAGATATATGCTCTCAGTGTTTGTTTATCTAGAAGTGTCTCAACTTCTTCATTTTTTTCAAAGGATGCTTTTGCTGGATATAGTATTGGTTAAAGGTTTTTTCCTTTAACCATTTTGAATATGTTATACCACAGCCTACTAGCCTCAATAGTTTCTACTGAGAAATGAGCTATTAATATTTGAGGATTCCTTGTATGTTGAGTTGTTTTTCTCTTGCTGCTTTCAAGATTCTCTCCGTTTTCAGATTTCAGCAGTTTTATTGTGTTCTGTTTATTTGTGCATAATTTTAAGTTCATCCTACATGGAGTTTGTTGACCTTCTTGGATGAGTACGTGAATGTTTTTCCTCAGATATGGGAAGTTTTAAATTAGTATTATTTTAAACATTCCCTTTTGACCTTTCTCTCCTCCACTTCTGAAATTCCCATTATGTACATGTTGCTATACTTTATATTGTCCCACAGGTTTCTGAGGCTTTGTTCACTTTACTTCATTCTCCTGTTCTTTTCTGTTCCTTGGACTGCATAATACAAATTGATCTATGTTAGGACTTCCCTGGTGACACTGTGGTTAAGAATCTGCCTGCCAATGCAGGGGACATGGGTTCAAGCCCTGGTCCGGGAAGATCCCACATGCCGCGGAGCAACTAAGCCCGTGCGCCACAACTACTGAGCCTGTGCTCTAGAGCCCGTGAGCCACAACTACTGAGCCTGTGAGCCACAACTACTGAAGTCCACATGCCTAGAGCCCATGCCCCGCAACAAAAGAAGCCACTGCAATGAGAAGCCCGTGCACCACAACGAAGGTAGCCCCTGCTCACTGCAACTAAAGAAAGCCTGTGCACAGCAACAAATACCCAATGCAGCCAAAAATAAAAATAAAATAAAATAAATTTATTAAAAATAACTGATCTATGTTAAAGTTTGCTGATTCTTTCTTCTGCTTATTAAAATCTTCTCTTTAGTACCTTCTACTTTAGGATTTCTATTTGATTTCTTTTAAAACTTTTTCTTTCACTGTATTTATATTCTTTATTAAGAAATTCTCATACTTTAAAAGAATGTATAGATATGGTTTTCTTTAGTTCTTTGAACTACTGATAATGGCTAACTCAAGTCTTTGTATAACAAATCCATCATCTGGGCTTCCTCAGAGACATTTTTTATTTATTTATTTTGTCACTTGTGTATTGGTCATATTTATCTTTTTCTTTGCACATCTTGGAATTTGTCTGTTGTTGAAAACTGGAGAGTTCAACTGATATAATTTGAGAACTCTGGAAATCAGATTCTTCTTTGTTCCCAGGGTTTATTGTCACTTCTTGTTGTTGCTGCTGCTGTTTGTTTTCTAAATGTATTTCCTGGACTTCTCTGTAAAGATTCTATTCTTTACAATGTGTGACCACTGAAGTCTCTGCTCAGTTAGCTTCATGGTCATCTGATGATTGGACAAAGATTTCTTTAAATGCCTTGAATCATGGTCTACCTACCTTTTCCAAGTGACTGTGTGTATTTTGGGAGATGCCTTTATTGCTCTGGAAGTTTAAAGCTCTGCCTTAGCCTTTACTTATGTTTTTGTGGAGGCTCATGGTCAGGTCAAGATGAAAATTTAGGGCCTTCTCAAATCTTGCTTAGGCACAGACAAAGACATCCATATGTGTATGGCCTTCTATATCTTCAGAAATATGATGGAACTTTTTAAAGCCTGTTATGGACATCTCATTCCACAGATATTCCTTGTAAGATATTTGGCCAGCCTCTTGTATGCCGCAACTGGTATTGCTGCTTTAGGCAGCTGCAGTGTTTAACAATTACTGGGTTTTTGTTTGTTTGTTTTTGTTTTTAACAAAGTCCTCTTGGGATAAAGCTTTCCTCATTTATTGCTCTAAGTCAAGACAAATTAAAATAAGTTCTTAAATGGGAATTGTTCAGGGAGTGGCCATATAGGCCAAATAGTGACAATTCTCTGAGAATAGGGCTTTTAAGAGAGTTCTAAACCCTTTTTGTTCTACCTGGTACCTGGGTTTCACAGCTACTGTGGTTCTGGTGTTGTTTTGTCAGGGCTACCTTAGACCTGTGAATAAGGGGGAGGGGATTGTGTACGTAAAAAATACTAAAAATCTCACAGTTCTTATTGAGATCCAGTCACTTGTCTTGAATAAATGTTCCTTGAGTTGTTGTACACTTTTGGTTAATTTCTAGAGGTCAGAAAAAACTGATTTTGATCACATCTGCCAGTGTTTTCATTGTTTTTATGGAAAATCAGATTTTTGAAGTTTCTTATTTTAACTTTCCAGAAATACTTCTTCTAAATACCTTATATAAAGAAAGAAAATGAGAGAAATTCAGACTAAAGTAAGTATTGTTATCCTGATCGAAGTTCTTGAAACTAGGTTGTTGTTTTTAATCAGTTTTGGAGAATTCTGACCTTTATCTCTTAAAATTTTCTTTCTTATCATTCTACTTTTCCTCTTCTTCTGGTGCTCTGATTACACATAATTTAGGCCATTATGTTTTTTATGCTCTGGGTTTTTTTGTTGTTATTGTTCACTTAACCTTTTTTCTGCTTCTGTTTTGATATATTTTTATTTTCTATTAATATCTCTTTGAGTTAATTGACTCTAATATCCATTCAATATTTGAAATCAATTTTTTAGAAATATTTCATTTTCTATGTTTCTAGTATATATATATATGTGTGTATATATATATATGTGTGTGTATATATATATCTATATAAAACATAGGTACAGATATTCCTGTATTCTAAGTCCAATATTTGAATTATCCAATTCTTGATTTTGTCTTTATTTGTCACATTTACCCGCATCTTCACATGTCTTTAATATTAATAAAAATCCTATAGAGTCTCTAAATCAGTGATTATACTCTTCCTTTCTTGCCCACATTCTCATGATATCTATGCCAATACAGCTCTCCAAAAATGTCTCATAGGGAAAATCGGCTCTCAGTTTGGAGATATTCTAGATTTCAGTATTTTATGCCATCACATGTGGTCATCAGAAGCTCTGCTATTTTTGTTTTTCCCTATGATCGTATCTTTGGTTTAGACACAGGAGCAAATGCCTTCAGGAGAAAAAACTGCCAGAGATCTCAGCTAATCTAAGACAGGCTCTTCTATCTCTGGAAATTTAGTTTGTTTAGTTCTCTTTATTTACAAATCCCTATGATTTTTTTTTTCTAATTTTTGTAGCACTAGCTGTGACTTGCTGCATCTATTATATTATACCTGTAAGCAAACAGCCTTAAAAGGAAAGATCCTTAAATTTGAATGCATTGATTTGCATTAAAGCTCCTTGTCTCTCCTGAAGTTATATTCAAAGTGTGAGACCATTTGCATTTTTTCTGAGAAGGGGGTCCATATATAAGAATTACAGGATTAAAACATTTTGAAAAGTTTTGGTAGAACTAATAACATAATCTAGAATAAATATTCTCTGGCACAGAAAAAAAAGGCAAAACAAAACAATTAAAAAAAACAGTCAATATAGCAAAAGATAAAATACAAGGAAACATAGAAAAACATAGAAATCATAAAACAGTGATGGTAGATGTAGGACCAACTTTATACATTATAGCAATATATAGATATGAAATCACTTTTATTATTAAAAACAAGTGTTAACTGCAAAATCATATTCAAGTGCATGCTACTTATAAAATAGACAAAGGAAACGTTAAACATAATAAAATCTTAAGTAAAAGACTAAGCAAAAGTTTATCAGGAAATTTCAAGCAAAAAGAAAACAAGACATAATATTATCATTGGACTTGTTCACAAAAAGCATGAGACAAGGCTAAAAGGATAATTTTATTTTGATGAATTTACAATTCAACATTAAAATTAAATAGAAATAAATCTTTCTTCATTAATGGTACTGATGTTCATTGGATAAAAACAGGAGATACAGATTTTAAAAAGCTTGTTTGGAAAATAAAACTACATAATGAAAAGAAGACCCACCATGTTAAATACTGTATTATAATATGTATTATTTTATTATAAAGGTACTTACAATAATCAAAGACAGGTGAACTAGTACAGAAATACAAAGACAATTAATGGAGTAGAAACAACTCAAATAATTTAGAATACAATTGAAGTTGAATTTCAGTTCAATGATGAAAACAATAATTTTTAATGTACACTATACAGAATATTTACTAACAATTTGGGGAAAATAATAAAGATAGATTACATGGTAACCCTACTTCGTTTCATGGGCATTAAGAGTTAGATACAACAGACACTGTAAAATAATAGAAATTTTAAAATAAATACATATTTATGTAAACTTGAAGTGTGGAAAAATTTCCCATGCAGAATACGAAAGGCAGGAATCATATTCGAATAAAATCATGATTTGAAAAAAAATTTTTAATGTTAATATTTATATATATCCTATCTATGTATCTTTCTATGAAGCTTAAATAAGCATGAGAGTTGAATCACTAGAGGAGCAAATTTTGAAACACATATTAGATATAGGATACGTATTCTTAGTATATAAGGAGCTATCACAATTTTTTTAAGCCCTTTTTAAAATTTTTATTTATTTATTTTGGCCGCTTTGGGTCTTTGTTGCTCTGCACAGGCTTTCTCTAGTTGTGGCGAGTGGGGGCTACTCTTTGTTGCAGTGTGCAGGCTTCTCATTGGGGTGGCTTCTCTTGTTGTGGAGTGCGGCTCTAGGCGTGTGGGCTTCAGTAGTCGTGGCGCATGGTTTTAGTTGCTCCACCGCATGTGGGATCTTCCCAGACCAGGGATCGAACCCATGTCCCCTGCATTGGCAGGAGGATTCTTAACAACTGTACCACCAGGGAAGTCCCTATCACAATTTTTTTCTTAAACACCTTTATTGGAGTATAATTGCTTTACAATAGTGTGTTAGTTTCTGCTTTATATCAAAGTGAATCAGCTATACATATACAGATATCCCCATATCTCCTCCCTCTTGCGCCTCCCTCCCACCCTCCGTAGCCCACCCTCTAGATGGTCACAAAGCACCAAGCTGATCTCCCTGTGCTATCTGGCTGCTTCCCACTAGCTATCCATTTTACGTTTGGTAGTATATATATGTCCGTGCCACTCTCTCACTTCGTCCCAGCTTACCCTTCCGGCTCCCCATGTCCTCAACTCCATTCTCTATGTCTGCATAGTTATTCCTGTCCTGCCCCTAGGTTTTTCAGAACCTTTTTTTTTTTTTTTTAGAT